>NW_025110058.1:0-19766 GCF_011392965.1 Frieseomelitta varia | reverse complement strand
TAGAAGATCTGTAACAAAACATCAAACATTATTCTCTGTTGTTAAATTTGAAAAATTGAATAAATTGAGGTACAACATATACTTACGATCTTGATCTCCTGATGCCGGAAAAGGCCTCATCCTCTTGAGCACTGACTCTAATACCGAAAACGAATGTTGAACAAGAAAAAATATGAAAAAATAAAAATAAAAGACTATCAACGCGCGTGTTTAAGTAACAATTGACGAACTCACTGGCTCTAATTTCGCGAATTATAATTTGAATGAATTGATTATTTAATTTAATGAGAGCCATTTTGCTCAGAAAAATATAAAAACATTTTGCAACAAACACTGGCTCTACCGACCGCATTGCGCGCGGTCATTAAAATTTTCTGAAAATAAAGTTGGATTAGTTGGAGGAGGGCGAAGGATAAGTTTATTTAGAAAATACTGCCATTTTTCTAGAATATGATTGTGAACATGATGAAGAAATTTGAATATGTATTAAAGATATTAGTTGTAAATTATTAAGTATATCTCAATATTGAATACTGTAAATGAAAGAAGAGTATTCTAAATGTTCATTATTAAAGTAGAAAGTATGTACATTAATAATATATCACGTCATAAATATTCAAAAGTGCTATTCAAACATGTTTCACAAGTCAAATGTAATAAGAAGTAATATTACGAAAAACGCGTGAGAAATTTTGCTTTGAATCATTTAATTATGCATTAATCGTTTGTGTATACCTAAAATAAATGAAATGTTACCAAATTTCCGTCAAAGGATATCAGATTGTCCATTAAATAATTGTGGCGTCTATGTGTTCTATCCTATCTCTGGAATCAATGAACAACCTGTACAAAAAGAAACCAAAAGTTAGAACAAATATGTCAAATGAAAGCAAACGTATAAAAATAAAACGATAATCACCTCAAATTCTACTAAAGAAATGTACGAGATAAGCTACCGGTAACCGTACGAGTGAAATCGATGATTGAAGAAAAATCAACGCGAGAAGTTCCGAAGTATTATACGCTTTTATTACCGTAATGCTCAATTAATCGTTAAACACACGCATATTAATTAAATAATACTATTAATGAAGTACAAATGGAAGTAAAAGAATATCGAAGAAGCGACGCTATCGAAGAGACGCTACCGATAGGTTAGAAAAGATTATGAACGTGTTTATGTACAACACCGAATAAATAGATGGGACATTAAGAGCATTACACAAATACGTAAGCGTGTGTTTATGTTATTTTGAACTATCTGAATTTCGAGTCCCAAAGCCTTCTATGCCTTACTTATTTGAGAGATGGAAAATTTTGTATTACGCAGTAAAATTGTTATTTTAACTATTAAAAACGTACATTCTTAATAAATTATTATTGAATTTAGTATTAATTGGAATTATTAAAATTGGAATTATTACGCAGTATGAAATTAAAAAATCAATAAATAAGTAAAAAATGTTGTAACAGAAGTATGTGTGTAAAAACATATGATAAAATATAATGGGTTAGTCAATTACAAGGTTACAATATTTTTACTGGTTAGAATCAAAATTAAATTTTGGTGTAAAATTATATATAACTTTTAGCATAATATGTTCTATTTAAATGTTTATACGCGATTATTTCTTTAATTGTTAAAAATTATATGTAAAAGTTTGGTTATATCTTACCTTGAATCTCTGAGTTGAAGCTAAAAATGTTTTATTTTAAAAATTCATAATACAAACACAAATGTAACAGTTACTGATTTATATTTTTACCTGAGAACTTTTTGATGATACTTCTTTCTGGATGATTCATTTAGATAATACTTTTTTCTTTACAGATTCGGCTGTGCTTCTTTCCGCCATGTTTCCCGCTAAATTCGATCGTGAGAAATATCGATTATTTCGAGAATCATAGGAAGTATATTGCGTGTTTCACCGTTGGGGCGCTGTGATCGCACGTTTCCGACGAAACGATAACTAGGAATAAAAAGTAAATTTCTCTGATTTAAATCAAACATACAAAATTCATAACATATTCTTAAAAAAGAACGAGTAAATATTCACACATTTGATGAAAAATTGTCAATACTTTAAACTGAGACATGAGAAATTTTATTATATTACCAAGTATAGTCTCAATTTTACATTAGTCGTTACAGGTTCTCAAACTTTTAATTTTTGAAGACTACTTGAATTATTAATAAAAATATACCAACAATGACAAGTATAATTGCAAAAATCAAATACTAAAAGATTTGACGACTAAGCTATGACCAAGCAGTGATTGGCCTATTCATACGCGAGGTTCAAATTGAAATTAAAACAATGATATACTTTACCGACTGTTGTCTATGTTTTCTTTCAAATATTCTTGCCATTTTGCAAGATAATACATGAACAGATAATATTCATATCGCAGTATTTACACTATTGTTACGAAAAAAGCCTTCGATGTTTTCCCCGCGTGCCATGTTCGTACTCACAAAATTGTTAACTGTCGCCGAAACTAAATGGCGGAAACAACGTCAGTCAGTTAAGCTTGTATTAATGTGAAGTCGAAAAATGCGTGTTAATATATAATTGTACGATTGTTTTAATAAAAAAATTTAAAAATTTAACAATTTATTTAACACTCTTACACTATCAAACATTTCATCGACTAATTGTTTATTAATATTGTAGAAATATTTGTATGACGTTTGATTAAAGTGGTAGAAATTTAAAACTGGCCTCTATAATGTACAATGGAAAAGTTCTATATTAATATAGAATTTTAATTGTATGATTGTTTTAATAGAAAAATTAAAATGAAATTAAGAAATTTAAAAATTAAAAAATTTAATGTCCTTATGCTATCAAATACTTCATCAATTGATCGTTTATTAATTTTATTAAGAAGTATTTATATGACGTTTGATTAACATGGTAGAAGATTTAAAATTGACAATAACGAAGTTCATCTTTATATGTAACTAAACTGAAAAGAAAATAACAAATCGACTATTATTCTAGTGCATCCATTACAGTTCTTCAAATATTAGAAAATACATAAAAAACAGCACAAATGCATTTTTTTTTATTTTACATGACAGTCTTTGTAGTTCTTCGATATTTGAAGATTACGTAAGAAAAAAATATCATAAGTGCATTTTTCTTAATTTTAGGACTTTTATATTAATTAATATTTAAAAGAAACTGAAATAGATATAACTTGTCATACAAATTCACAAAGTTTCGTCAAAATGTTAACAGTGTAATTGATTCTACAAGTAATATTGTAAAAATATTGTAAAAATATTGTTAAGTATTATATTTTAAAATATTGTAAAAAATAAATGTATACTGTATAAATGTATAAAATATGTATAAAAGTATAAGTATCGTAATATTGCAATAATATTGTAAAAATATTTAGAAGGATGGTAGAAACACATGTTTAGTTCCAAATAATCATTGATAACACAGTATTGAATTTTTAAATCAATCTTTTGTGAATATAGAAAAATATGTGCGAATTATCGTGTTTTTCTCCTCCGTTCTTCACTTACAAATTCTAAACGTGTGCTTCTAATCTGCTTTTAAATTTGCCGCTCGACCGTTTAGTAAAAAAAAATGTCACAAGATGGCGGTCGGATGGGCGATTGGAACGCCATCTCAGTTGCTGAACGACGTTCAGCTGGATAAGAGGCAGGGCGGGGTGTTACTGACGTCACTTTCGGCAATGTCCGTGGGCATTCGAGTGGCCCGATCTAGCCCGAACGGGTCAATGTCTGAGGAGGCTTCGAAAAATTCGTAAGTGGTGTGGTGTTCGTGTGCATGGTGAGGAAGAGAAAACGTCGTTGATCGTCAAGGAATTGGTTTTGCCGCGTAAGTCCAGCTCGCGCCTTTGCCCCGTTCCCGCCGTGGCGTCGTTCGTTCGTACAGTGATTTCACGATCATTTAAAGCAGAGTGAACATCGACAGTGACGACGACCTCCCCTCGAGCAACGTCGACACGGACGACGACGGAGACGTCCACGTCGGCGTCAGCGCGATCCAAGCTTGTTTTTTCTCCCAGCGAAGCGGCGTTGGCGACGAAGCGTGCACAAGTCTGGCAAGTCGATAACGTCGGACCTGACAAGTCAAGAAGCGCAAGAGTGACGAGTAGTGACAAGATTCAAAGCATATCGAGAAAGACGGAGCGAGTGAGAAAAGAGTTGGCCAGCGTAGGAGGTAAGGCAGTAGCGCTTCCCCCGCATAACTCGAAAAGTGCGAGTGCAAGAGTGAGAGAAAAACAGTCGAGAGAATAAAAGGAAAGAAGAGAAAGGAAGGAAAAACGGGAGAGTGAGAGAAACGAAGAGGGACTACGATCGACTACGCCGTTTAGTCTGAAAAAGAGTGAACAGTTGGAAGAAGTGCACGATGCAATGCCAATAATTGTCATACATTGGTATAACCATTGTTGAAAGAAGATTCAGAGTGTTCGCGACTCCCACAGAGGGCCACGGTTCTATGCGAAATTGTACAGAGGGATCAAAGCAAGAACGAAGAAATCTGACCCGTCAGCCGGATCATCGTGGAGCTGTACTATATAGGAAGGCTCCCAAGTGCGGCGGTGTGCCTCCACTGGCGAACGTGTACGAACCGTTCCAAAAACGTCAACCCCTGCCTCCCCTCGCGGCATAGCTCTCCGCAACACTCCGCGCCCCCGTCAGGTTATTAGGTAGAACCGCACTTCTTGGTGCGTGATATTCCCTGACAGTCGGCGGTTAATACGAAAGATCGTCGTAAATTGTGTCAATTCGTGCTGTTGGACGCCATCGTCGCGGTGTACGTCGTGTTCACTGGTGGAGAATCGAACAGATTCGCCGGAGAAAAGAGAGCATCGGAGTGAGTCGTGTGTATTCGCAAAGGAGCAAGCCTGTCGCGCGAAGTTGCTCGTACGAACGAAGCAGTGTGCGTTGTTAACGACAAACGGTTTGATCGTGAGAATCGGTGCCGTCATTTGCCACCGCTACGCTATATCGTTGGCGGTCAGCAGCAGCAGCGTAGTGATCGAAAATTCCGACAATCACCGTTCTCCCTGTTTTCCATTTTTATTTTAGTGATTCAACTATTCTCTTACCGCGAAGAAACACACGGTTCTCCGCCGTGATTTCCGTTTTCTCGATCTTGCGCGCGCTTTGCTCGCTCGTAGCTCTTCCCTCCCATCTATCCCTCCTACTCCCTCCCGCCCTTCCTCTCTTTTTCTTTCTCTCTCTCTCTCTCTCTTTCTCTCGCTCTCTCCCTCTTTCTTCCCGTCTGTCGTCCTATCTCGCTCTCTTTCTCTCCCTCTAACCATCGATCGAGTGCGGCCGTGGTGTAATATAGAAGAACTGAACCGTGCGGACGTGCATGCGTGCGTGCGATGTAATTATCGTTCGTGCTGTCATTGATGTCCGAGGTGGTGTCGACGACGACGACAATAACAACAACGACGACGACGACGGCGACAACGACGCGCTGCTGGCCATCTTCACGTGAGGAAGTGCCACCACGGCCAGCCGAGGCGGCGACCAGCAGCATTGGAATAACCAGAAGCGGCGTATTATTCTAAAAGGATCCGAGTGTCATCGGGTAGTGGTGGGGAAACGGGTCAAGAAGATTTCAGAATGAGCAGCCGACCGAGGACCACTTCCTTTGCCGATTGCACCAACGCGCCCTCGAATCCACCCCTGGGTGGCATGAGAGTCAGCAGTGAGTACCTTACGGACGTGCCTTAACCTCTAGCACATAGCTTTTACTCGGGTCTCTCGGCTTCTCTCCCTCTTCTTTCTTAGTATCCCCTGTCCTCGCCGCGTTTCTCTTCTTCGTGTCTCCCACCGTAGGCGCACCCCTTCCTCACTTGTTGCCCCTCTTGCCGCGCTCTTTCTCTCGTCGCTTCGCTCGTTCGCCTGTCCGTCTCCGAATGCAGAGCTGTGCGTCTGCGTGCCAGTGCCTGGGTTACTCTTGGGAAAGCGATGGAGCGGGTATCCGAGGAAGAGGGTAGGGGGGACCATCACTTTTTTACCCGATGCTGTTCTAAGGATGTACCGTCTTCGTAATTCTCGATTTTGGCGGCTTCTGCCGAATCCGATGTTTACGCGACACTCTTGCCACGGTTGTGCTCGGTTGTGCTTGATCGTCGTCTGCTCGGGTATTGTGAAAACGCGATTTCCTCCGCGGGTGTCGTCCACGGGAGCACCGTGCTTCTCAGTCGTTCTCAGTCGCAGAAGTCACCGTTACGTATTCTTCACCTGACGTAGTTCTCTTAACGTAACGTAGAAAAAACTGATGGTTGTACGCACTGTAGGATATTATTGATTATACGCTAATTGTGACAGTAAAATGAGTTTGATGGTAAACATTGTATTCGGCTGATACCGCTGCACGGACACAATTGAGTTTCTTGAGCATTTACTTAGATAGTGTAGTACATTCTACTAAATAACAGTTTGGATATGTCAAGTTTTTTTCAAAATGAGAGAAGTGATATAGTTGCTCGACAACCTAACCTATGTTCAGTCTTGGCATGAATTGTCTATGTTGATTGCATGATTATGGATTTTTTTTACTTGAAGAATTATATGAGTAATTGTGGATGGAATCTCGATAATGTATTGGACTTGTAGTCTATATCTTGATGTAATGGGAGAGTCAATGTTTTTTTTTTAAGGAAAGTGCTGAGAATTCCTTGTCAGTTAACTTTTTAAGATTAAAATTGAGGAATTAATGAAACATTGTGTGTCTCTTTGAGTCTACAACTGAATTAGCTGTAATAGCATCGGAAAAAGCAATTGAATATAATACATAATTTTATTAACATAGCTTTTTATATCATTCAAATGTAAAATCTTGGTCTAACAAGCAGTTGTAAGATGCCAAGGGCATGTAATTTTTATTAAACCTTTTAATTTCTTTTCTAGTTATATTTAATTCTATCATGTAGAGATATGACTGGCAATATAGAGTCTCTCAATCAGTCTCTTCTTTAATAAGAGACTTATGCAATGTCTATAACCAAAAATAGTATCTACTTATATGAATGACTTTTTGATTGGTTGTACATTCAGATTCTTTTTTAATTGTTCAAGTAAGTAACCAAATGTACCGTGCAAAGTAATGTCAGTTGTATTATCGTTCCTCATAATGAAGAATATTTTCAAACTTTATACAAATTTCTTTTGGTACTGTATTTTAGTATTACTCCAATATGTAATTTAGTTTCTTGACAGAAAGTAAGTCTTGAGTATGATATATCAGTTGTGAATATGACAATTTCTACCATTATCTGAGAATTCTATTTCTGAATTAATAACTATAACTAAAATTAATCCTAATAATTAATTAACTGTAATTAAGTACAATGGATTCTATCGTCTCAAAAACGTTTTCTTATTATTTGGAAACTAACAGTTACTGAAAGTTATTATCTGAAAATTTTACTGATTTTTATATTTATCACAGACAACTGTGATACACAAAACCCAAGTTTCGTCGTTCTTTGAACGCAAATAAATGAATTGGCCATTGTTATCTCTCTCGTTCTATCTCTCTAGTTTAAAGGTCAAGCTTTTTCTACTAGTTTTCTAGTCGTCTCGAGGCTGTTAATTATCAATCAATTTATGGTTAATGAAGGATGCGAGAAGATTCAATGGAAATTATATTCTTTAAAAAGGTGTTGCATGATGGTATCATGGCGGTGAATAATCGAGGGTATCATCTGGTTGGTATTTGGGCTACGCCCTTTCAACCCCTTTCGAAATTCAGGTATATACATTCCCATTGTACAATGAGGGAATGTATAATGCCAGAGGGAAGAAGAAAAATTGAAATTCGTATAGTGTGTTGCCAACTTGACACAGAATTCGTAAAATCGATGCTTCTTTTTCGTTTCTTACTTTAGTCTCATCATCCTCGTTGACTTTAAGCAAAAGCACTTGGTTCTTCGACCTCTAGGAAATTCGTATGAATAATGTTTCTGTAAATTATGATATTTAATTCTTCGTTCAGAAAAATATTGAATACAAAATTGATATGTTAAAAAATGCAATGTTTGCATAGAAATAATTGCAATTTTTATTTTTTTCGTTAGCTTTCATATAAAATTTCAATTTTCAGTTTTTAATTCTAATATCTAATTATAATTATTTTTCCTTAATTTTTCGTTCCTCGTAGTATATAAATACTTTTAAAATTTACAAAAACACATTCAATCTTTATTATGACGTAAATTTAATTTCCCTTGAATTTCACTAATGTTTCTTCTTTCTTTTAATTTCTCTTAATTTTTCATAACGTTTAAAAATGTAGAAATATAAATAAGGAATCTCCTTTACTCTACAAATATTTTTCAATAGAAAATTTATGATTTTCTACAAATTTATCTTTATTATATAAAGTATTTTATTATTTAATTATATCTACTCTGTATTTAATCAATAATTAAGTGTATCATTTACGACAAATAAAAGCTTCGTCAGCTTTAGAAATCAGAAACGTTCTCAGCAATATTTTTTTAACCGTGCTACAATTTCCAAACTTTTATATTCCAATCTCACTCTTATTTCAACAAACAGAAAGACATCCAACGTTTTAGTAGAAATATTGACTTAAGAATATATCCATGAAATGACGTATAATATCTAGCAAATAACGAAAAATTGTGTCGAAATAAATGAAAACAAAATAATTGATAATAACTCGGAGTACAACTCGTTGACTTTAAGCAAAAGCAGACTTGAAAAGGAGACCTCAAAATCGTGATATCGATGTACGTAACGCATTGTTCTTTATTAATGCCTTTATTGCCTTGGTGGACGATTAATACGCTCTTCTTCAATGTCGCACTCGAAAAAGCAGTCGTTGACGATGTAATTTTTAATACGACGAACAGTTCTGTGTACATATACGACAGGCCCGAAATAACGAGCTTTTGAGTTGTCGGTATCAATCGCCGTCCCCTATCATATCGATATATCAAACGAGCAGACGTACGTATATTTTTGGCGAATCGCCTCCGTGTGAAGATATACGCAGAAAAGAAAAATCATTACTCTGTCGTTCCTTTTTTTTTTTTTTTTTTCTTTCGTTCGTTCAGATTCTGCTACCTTCAGGAGAGCATTACGAAACAGCTGGAGAAATCAGCTTCGATCCTCCTCCAGCGATACAGGCGCTTCGTTATCTAATCAATTTGCATGATTGCATAAATGAAACGGCTATTCGACGATTATCATCTTGCCTTGCATTCGCTGTTTGTAGCTTGGATTACGGATTAATGACATTGATCGTTGTCACAGATCCACTCACGTCGTTCCGTTTGCAATGCACGATTTTTTTAATGAAGATTAAGTAAGAAAAATACGACGATAAAGTTAAATTTCGTTAATATTTTGATCTTCCGTATTAGTTGATGGCTGAGAAGATGCGTTTTAACACAGTGTGAAATAGTTGGAGAAACTTTTCCAAAGTTGGTAATAAATTTACAGTGTTTTATAAAACACGAATATTAGTTTTGATTATTATGGTAGTTTGATTTAATTAAGTTGAATTAAATACGACAGTCTATAGAATTAATATTATTAATATTTTTTGCCCTGAGAAAATTTATGTTTTATGTAATTTCACACAATATGAACGCGATAAATATTATTTATTTTCTGTCTATCATATGTGCGAAATTGTCTAAATTTTTTCATTTGCTCTAGGAATTGAATAATTTTGAATGTTCTTCTATATTAGTTATCTGTAATTATATTTATTCAAGTTATCCTTGAATTTATCGTCGGTTTTTAAAAAATAATATATATCAGTCATTTTTCTTTTCAATTCATTTTCAAGTCATGTTAAAATCTTCTTATCGTGTTTCTGCTGTGTAGTCTTCAATTTTTTTTCTCTGTCAGTGGAAACCTGAAATGAACATACGATGTTTGATTGATTCTTGATTAATTAGATTAAGTTCATTAACATTATTCGCATTAGTCTAATATTATTCGAAGTTTAGATTGAGATTAGAAAATTAAAATTACCAAACTATAACTAAATTAATTAATAATTAAAATTAATATCGATTTATTTATATAGAGGCACAATTGCATTTTAATTAATGTCACTTGAATTATAATAATTTCTAGTATTAAACGTGAAATACAAAATAGACATACATGTAATCGGCAAGAAGAATAATAGATGATTTTACAGCGTTGAATGATGAAATTCACATTAATCTAACATCATTCAAAGTTAACTATCAATGTTGACTAGGTCGAAGTTTAATCTTTAATCTTACTACGTTCAATTTTTATATGTTTTAATCGGACATTCACATTTCAAAAGAGATTTTTCATGTTTTCATTGTAATAGCAAATTTTAAAATTCAATTTTCTCAAAAATTCATTTTACGACTCATTTTTGTTCCTTGTTGCATAATCATCAAACATTTTAGTCTTATCCTTTTGATGAGGGATCGTCTCCTCACGGATGATCATCAATTCGACTGAACTAATCAATATAAGTATTGATACAAGGAAATTTCCAATATTCCCAATATTACAATAACAAAAAGTTGTCCAAAATTTCCAACTGTCGTAGCAATTAGAAATAATAACGAGATAATAAGAAATATACTGCAACAAGAAGAAATGTCCAAGCTATCGACAATTTGGAAAGATCTTGTTTTCCTGTTTCTCTCGTCCACTGAAATATCCAAGCGTTTCATAAATCTTTCGAAAGCAACGCGAAACACACACAAGTGTTCTTTCCTCCAATTTCCCATCCGGAACGCGTTCCTCGCTTGCACGAGCGCGATGAAAACGCTGGCCGGCGTAAAAAATTCATGCGGCTGAGCTGCGGGCGCATCAGCTCGAAATGATCGCATGACACATTCATGTCAGCCCGCGGTCGCCTAGGAAAACTGGGTCAATATTACGGCGTCGCGGCGACACGCGCGTCCACGTCGAATCGTTTTTCAGGACAAAACGCGACGTACATATACACGCCGTACTTCGCCGGGTACAATGGAAAAATTTCCAATTGAAATCGCGAGGCTCCGGAGCCGGATGGACGCGCTTCCGCGACGTCGTTTCGCGTGCACGTCGTGCAAATATAGTGTCATCGACAGCGCGTTAATCGAAGCGGATCTTTTTTACCGTGAAATGTATGGCCGCGCTTGCGCGTACGATCATTCCTCCTCACGAATCCGCGCGCCGTGAAAAAAGAAAGCAGAAAGCGTGTCGAGGAATCTCGGACTGAGCGAGTACAAATCCCGCCCGTTTCTGTTCTTCTTGGCCTTTGCTCCACTGACGATTAGCTTCGGACGTTTTTCTTCTGGACGCGTAGAGTCCTCGAGTTCGACGTGGTTTCATATGTGGATGTTGCAGGACTGCTTGCAGAGTGTTCTGGAGTTTATTAGACTTGTGGGGAAAAAAATACTCGCGTATTCGTGGAAGTTTGACAATTGAATCCTTTCGTCACTGAACTCATCGTTCTGGCAGCAATTGTAATTTGAAAGATTGGTTAATTTAGATCTTTTTTTTTTTTTTTTTTTTTTTTTATTTTGTTTGTCATTCTCTTTTCTTTTTATTTTCTTTAAACCTTCTGAATTCTGGTGAAAATAGTTAGGTTCATCGCTAACCGCGTAAGTTTAAGCAAGGAGAATTAACGATAAAGAAATTTTATCGAATAAAAGGAGAACGATTATCAGGACTATCGCGGTGTAAAAGCAACAAATGATGAAAGCAATAACAATATGGATAACAAACAATTTGGGGAAGAAAATGAAAATGTATTGCAACAAGGATACGATACGATGACGACTGAGTGTAAAAATGAACATTTGCTGATATCTGGCAAAGCGAACTTGCCAGAAGAATCAGAGGGGAGAAAAGAAGGGGAAAGAGAGACAAAAAAAAAAAAAAAATGAAGAAAAAAAAAAGAAACAAACACTTCCCCAAAGAAAAAATTTAAACGATGCGCGTTAGCCACTTACCTTTCTGATTTTCACCATGATAACTATTCAAGGAAAGTTTCAACGATAACATGAACAAAGAACGTTTAAAATCGAAGTAAAGAACGGAATATGAACAAACTGGAAGAAATGCGAGATTTTATTCGAATTTATATACTGAATATATCGAATCAATTTCTAGTGATGTAATAGTTCAGACATGCATGATAACATGATATAATGTTCGCGAAATGATTTCTCACCTTGCACACGTTCGTCGACGTCGTTATTTCGTTTTTCATGTTATTTTGAGTGTATTGTTGATGAGGGCTGTAACTGTCATCAACATCCGTACTTTCAAACGCCTGTGGGAAAGTATTGGCAGTACTGACAACATTGCCATCCTCGTGCTCGACCACGGTTGGCATGGGAGGCGCATTCTCCCAAACTTTCTTCACAGACGCGATTTTTAAATTAAGCTCGGCAGTAGAGGGCGAAATAGTATTTTGGCCAGTGGCCATGTGCATCGACCGGGTCATCCCCAAGCTCTTGCTTTTGTCCTCGGTCAGCTGGGAGAGGTCCGAATCGAAAGTGAAGTCCAATTTCATATCCGCGTTGTCCTCGTTCTTGTTGAACGACAGAGGCATCTGAATAGGCTCTTGATTCTTGTCCTTTATCAAATTATCGTTTGGTTTGTTCGAAAACGCTACCGGCAGACTTTGCTGTTGCGGCGGCTGCTGCTGTTGTTGCTGTTGCTGCTGCTGCTGCTGCTGCTGTTGCTGTTGCTGTATTGTTGCAGCGGCACTGCCTTCTTCCTCCAAGTCGGCGCGTTTCTCCATGCGTTGTTGCTGCGTTTTCATGTGATTCGGAAATTTAGTTTTCACAGCTAGATCGGACGGGCCAGACTTGGTGGTTTTCGAGTAATTCGTGTTTTCGAATATTAACGTTTGCACGGGCGGCGAGGACACGTCGGAGACCGAACCTTTCTCTATCAGCTGGTCCTTCAAACTTTTCCCAACGTTCTTCTCGCCGTTTGGCGAATTCCGTTGGCTGCTGTTGCCAGAGTTCATTTGCTCGTTAACTTCGTGACTGTGAACGTGGCCGTGATCGTTCTGCGTGGATAAGCCGGGTATCAGTTGAATGTCAGCGGGTACAGCTGACGGAGAATTCGATTGTAACTGGCTCGTTGTGAACGGCTTGTCCCAAGCGTTCACAGACGGCGGAGGTGCAGGGCCGCTGCTCGACGACTCTTTACCAAAGTTACTCGACGAATTGTTGATTTTCGTCGCGTCGTTTGGCTCAGACGCGCACATTTGTTGTTGCTGTTGCTGTTGCTGCTGCTGCTGCTGCTGCTGCTGCTGCTTGGCTAATCGTTGCTTTTGGAATCTAGGCGCCAGTTTTTGGCTTCGCGAAGTTCTGTCGTACTGTTTCTGTAACATACTTGCGGATTGTGGAATGGCTTGACCAAGCATAGGCGGTATAGTTTGAACTTGTTGCAACGAAGTTGTTTGCTGTGAACCGCCGTTTGCTTTCGACTTGGAACGATCCCGCTGCTCTCTATCCTTCTCTTTTTCACGCTTCAGAGGTTTCGTCTCCTCCTTTTGGCCGTGTCTCGACTCTTTCACGTTTTTCTTGGAACGAACTTCTTGGAAGCCATCCGAGTCGACTTTGTCCTCGACGATGCTAGGACCGTCCTCCGTGCAGTTACTCGTTTCCATTTCGCAATCAATTATCGCTTTTTTCTCTTTCCCCTGGGATCTTTTGTTGATGTCGTTGAGAGCTTGATTAACCAAATTCGAATCGGTTAACTTTATCTCGTCCATACGATTCACCGTACTGTCTTTCGTTAACGATTTACCCGAACTCGTCGAGTTACCGCCAGACGTTTGATTTCTCGATCTTCCGTTTTGTACTTGAGTCGCCTGTATCAACGGCGGAATGCTGCTGGAATGATTCTTTTGACCGACGAAACTGGAATTCTGCAAGTTTCGTTTCTCCGCGCCGGGGGCCCGGGACGACGCTGTATTGGAAGACTTGACGTTTTTCTCGCGTTGCTCGCGGTTGTTCCCCGCCTGTTCGTTTCTACGGGAATGGATGTTCGACGCTACATTTTGATTACTACCCGTGCTTGCGCGTACGGAGAATTGCTTGTTACGATTGTTGCGCGACTCCTTGTGGTCCTCCACGTGATCCTCGCTGTTCTCAGACGTGGTTTCCCAATCTTCGTTCCCTACGTCCGAAGACGTTTGCTTCGATATGTTACTACCGCTGCCGCGGTAACGCAATTCACGATTATCTCTACCCTACAAACATCAACAACGAGTTCAAATGTAAATCATCATCAGTTAGTTACTTAAATTGTTTATTAAGAATTATATTAAGAAGAGGCGGGGCAAAAGACGAAGAAGGATGGAACGAAGGGACGAAGAAACACTTACCCTCCTGCTTCCACTGCGTGTTCTCTTTGAGCGCGACTCTTCTTTCCTCGTAACTTGCATCTTTTGAGACAATGCGTTGCTGCTCGCATGGTTCGCGTCCTGTTTATTGGACTGCTGTTGAGACTGCGACTGAGACGACTGTTGATTCGGGGATTTGGCACGTTTTCCAGTTATTCCGGCGGTGAGTGCTTGCTGCTTCGCTATGATTTTATCGTCGGCGGATTCGGCCTGCGACGGCAGCAGGGAATTCATCTCCTTCTCCGGAGTGGGCGTTGACGGATTTTGTTGTCGCATGGGGTTTGGTTTCTCGTCGACGTTGCGCTCGGAGGAAAAAGGGCTCTTGCTAGACGGGGGCCCGTATCCCTCCATGCGGCTGCCGGTGGCAGTTGTACTTCGGATTCGGAAACTGCTTCCTCGACCGCGGCGAGACGGTTCACCCGAAGGGGCGAAACCTTCGCGATTCAACTTACTGTCGTACGTTCGCTTCTCGCTACGTTGCGACTGAGCGTAATCGGCTCGTTTCTCATCTCGACCGGACGGCGCCATTGCTTCGCGGTTGCGTTCCTCTTTCTCCGCCTTTTGATTAGGCTTCGGCGATCTGGCAGACTTCTTCTCTTCCTTGCCGGACTCTGTCGAGCCGGACACCTCGTCGGCACTGTTCTCCGAATCGGTGTGCCCGTACGAGCCGCTTCTGGCCGAAGCTGGTCTAGCGGCGGCTCTGGGCCCACCTCGTCGCCCTCTCGTCTCTGGACCACGCCAACCTCGGGCGTACACGCTGTACGTGCTTCCCCATTGGCGTCCACCCCGAGAGTCACGCACTCTCGAGTTCGATCCGCCGCTGTTCGTTCTGTTTCGAATGTTCTTCTCCCGTTTGTTGTTGTCTTCCTTCGCCTGCTGTTCCGCCGTCGCGTCCTCGTTTAACGAGTCCTCCCTTTTCTCCAGGCTCAACTTCTCGAAATTCTGCTTCGAATCTTCCGAGTCTTTCTCGCTTTTGATCGGTTCCAACGCTTTCTCCTCCTCTTTCTCGAACGTCGGAGAAACAGCGTCCGCCCACGCCTTTGGCGAATTATCGCCCCTCTCGATCATCCGATTGCTCTCGTTGACTCGATCGATTTTTCTATTCCAAACGTCCATCATCTCCTTCTTCGGCTCCATGGTCGACGAGATGGATTCCTTGATCGCTTGATCCTTCTTGTCCTGATCGGAGCTCGCTCGCTTCAACTGGGTCAGATTACGCTTCTCGCCCTTCAATTCGTCCGCCTCGATCCTCTCTTTAGTGACAGGGCCCAACGGCTGCCTCCGTTCTCTCTCTCGCTCTCGCTCTCGCTCTCGCTCGCGTATATCCTCGTGATACGCGTCGCGTTTATTCTCCTCGTAGTCGGCCACTTCGTTCACCCAGGAGCTGCAGTCCCGCAATTTGTGTGACTCGTCATCGCGTAGCGACGTCTTCGACTCTCGGGAGGCACGACTGTCGCGAGAATCTGGTCTCTGCGGACGTTCGTTGCGCTCCATTCGTTCCTCCCTCTGTATATCGCGGCGAGCGTCGATCATTCTGTCTTGAATGATGCGTTCCTCGCGCCATTCCGTACTCTCCGATCTTTCTCTTTGATCGCGGTCTCGTTCCCGCTCTCGTTCTCGTTCACGTTCCCGCTCGCGTTCACGCTCACGTTCACGCTCTCGCTCCCGTTCTCGTTCCCGATCACGATCACGATCACGATCACGATCGCGTTCACGATCACGTTCGCGGTCACGATCGCGGTCACGTTCGCGATCACGTTCGCGATCGCGTTCACGCTCGCGATTACGATCGTCGAAGGGATCCTACGGACAAACACAAGAAAAGGGAAAGTTGAGTCGTGAAAAAAATTTACAAGTCCCTGCGAGGAACACGTGTGTGTTACTAATACGAGCATTGTTAGAAATAATCTGAAATTTCGAATATTTGCAATAAACAAGTTGTTACAATGATGGATCGATAAGCGTGATGTAATAGTATAACAACAACAATAATAATAATTTAAAAAAAAAAAAGAGCTTAGCACCTTTAGATAATTATCGTAATCCTTTTTATCCTTGTTGTCTCTTTCTCGGATCTCTCTCGCTTCTCGAGCGTCCCTGGTTGCACGATTATCGCGAACGTCGCGTGTCTCTCGGTTATCCCTGGGCTCAATGCCGTCCTTCGACTCCCGATCCTTATTGTCGTCGAAGTATCTTTCACGTTCCCAAGAATCGCGCGAGTGTCTATCGTCGTAGTCGTGGTCTCTGCAGCTGCGAGTGTACTCGTCGTAGTAACCGGCTGGCTTGCGCGTGTCGTACGGCCGATGCGAGGAGTGACGATATCGATCGTCCCGGAGCAGAGATCCACGATAGTCTCGGGATGGAGGTCGATCGTCGTCCATCGAAGTGGAAATGTCCGAGTCCGTTCTGCTGCGTCGTTGCGAGGCACCATGGGACGACGATGCTTTCAAGCTGTTGTCTACTAACACAGGCTTCGTTGAATATGCTAGTAGCGGCTTTTCATATAAAATTTAAACAAAACAGTAAGGTTCAAATTTTTTCAGAAACAAAAATATTGATCGTGAGTTCTTTCGCCCTTCTAATAAATGTAATAATTTCTAAATAGTCGACATGTGTATATATATATATATATATATATATATATATATATATATTTAACTCGAACTTTTGCGCGTGTGTATATGAATACATGTGAAAATGCGTGCGTATAAAAGAAATATATATATATATATATATATATATACACATTTCGCACGTATGCGTGTACACAATTGATGGAAGCGACATAGTCGGATTAAAAATTATAACATTAATAACGCGACAAGACATCGTTTGCCAAGTCGCAAGGGGATTAATAAAATCGTTTACGAACAGATAAATTTCAAACACATTTTACAAACATTGAAAACTTTAGCACCCTCGACTGATTTATAACGTTCCTGTATTCTTTCCACCGACCATGCGCGCCCAATTTACCACCGTAAAGAAAAATCCAAAGAAAAATAAACAAATTAATATTTGCTTACAAATTACACTTACTTAAAGAGCTGTGGCCGTGAACCCATCTGCCAGGATCGTATTGCTGAGAAAATGGGACCGCTTGCGCGGCCGATCTTTCGGTATTGGGAGAAACTCGATTAAGACCGGCATTGATCTTTTCCGCTTGTTGCTTTTGAAATCGGGGTGGCAAGTTAGTTTTGTAATATCGCGAGAACGAAGCGTGCAGTTCACGATCCCTGGTATCCCTTTGATCGCGATCACGGTCTCGTTCTCTTTCGCGCTCGCTACGAATGCTGTCTTGCCTCGTGAAACCTTGTCGGTCCGCTTGTCGAAAGTCTGACATCAACTGATCGCGCGAGTCTCTGCCATCTTTTAGACCGTCTCTGTTTTCACGTAATTCACGGTTCAGCGACTTTTCGTCCTTCCCTTCGAATCGCTCCCGTTCTCTGTTCTCACGCTCCCTGTTCTCCCTCTCTCGCTCCCATTCGGGGACTGGAATCGGCACCGGAGGAACGCTTATCAGACCTTTCGATTCGTTGGCTTGCTTTTCCTTCAACTTCTGCTCCAAGTCTTGCAATTTTTTAGCTGCCGCTTGTCTGGTTGACTCCTGGTATCGTTTCTCCTCCTCTTCCTTCCGTTGGCGGGCACGCTCAACGGCAGACGCTACCTCGACGACTTTCAGTCTGCGTCTCTCGTTCCACGCCTCATCATCTTCCACACCTGTTTTCAAAGTGAAGATGAAAAAAAATATCACGAGCAAAAGCTAAAAACTTACGACATGATACAATACATGATACAATGTACATAACTGGTTTATGTACATATGAACGAAAATACGAATTCAACTCTATTTATAAATTTGTGTCTAAGCCACGTAAATGTGTTCTGACCTCTCAAAGAATGCACCGAATGCAGTTGCGACTGACCGCCGCTATAGGTACCAGACCCATTCGAGCCACGATAATCACGGGATAAAGAATTCTGAGTCCATGAACGATGAATTGCTTGATCACGAGATTCCTTCGAATCACGATTATTATCGTGAATGTCGCGGTTGTCGCGGTTGTCACGGTTCTCTCTCGTCTTCTCTTTGTCGTCTATCGAATTCTCTTCTACTTTCTCTTCCTTATTGTCTTTTTTTTCATCTTTCTTCGAGGGTTCAGGATCCGGCTCGTCGTCACTGAAGGCAAGCTTTTGATTGTAATCGATATCGTCGTGCGCTGCCCAGCCAGCATCGCGAGAAATATCGTCCATTCGTGTGAGATCTTCTTCCTTGATGATTGGCCGTGTAATGATTTCTTCTTCGGAAACGCGTTCGCGTTCTTGTTGACGAACCGGTGGAGGAGGGAATCGTTCTGAGGGATAATTGAATCGAGGTCTAGGTCCACCGGAATTTGCGTTTGCCGGGAATTGAGAAGGAAATCCGCCAGAAAAATTTCCTCTGTACATCTGAATGTAATCGAGAAAGTTGAATTAAATTAAATAACGCGATCGATGATACTTGAATAACATACTTAAATTAAAGATCTTACAAATGGAGGAATAAGTCCTCTGTAGTGATGTAGATTTGGACCGACTTGATGAGAACTAGAATTCAAAGCATTCTGACTATTCGAGGAATTATGAGGGCCTCCCTGGCCCATGCCCATGTTGGGAGACTGGACCAAGTTCTGTCGCCCTGTGGCAGATATGTCGGTATGTCCTCCTGATCCAGTAATGTTTAAAGGGGGGGCCTGGACCCCTGAACTCCCACTTCCAGGACCAGTAGTTGCGATTCCTGCACCACTGGCTGTACGACTTCCACCTTGTATCCAACTTCCTTCCGCTAATACAAATTATTTGTTTTATTCGATTAGAAAGAAATTCGAAGTATTTCGTGTTTCTAATATATAATAATTGAATTTTTAGTACTTTGGGGCCGTAAACTTGGTCCAGGTCCATACTGCGCATTTAATTCCCGATTTGCGGTTTGCTGTTGCTGCTGGTGCTGTTGTTGTTGCTGCTGTTGCTGTTGTTGCTGCTGCTGCTGCTGCTGCTGCTGCTGCTGTTGTTGTAATTGTTGTTGGCTTCCTGATACAGCACCTATATTTCAATATGAAGATATCGTATTAATTCAGATTTATGACAAATGCAAATATTAAAAATATATTATGTTTTGTATAAAGTAAGCGTAGCAGGTAATAATATACATAATTTAATAATTAACAAATTTATAAATGAGAGAAAAGAACAAAAAATACTTATTTATGTTGGTATAAATTTTTGTCATTAATCTACTGCGAAAATATAAATGTAAATAATAATAATAATAATAATAATAATAATAATAATAATAATAATAATAATAATAATAATAATAATAATAATAATAATAAT
>NW_025110057.1:312561-322456 GCF_011392965.1 Frieseomelitta varia | reverse complement strand
CCTTTTTTTTTTTTTTTTTTTGTTTCTTTTCTTCCTTTTTCCTTTTCTCGTCAATGGCGAACGATCACGAGGCTGTACGGTACGATGAGAAGTTTCACGGGGTTAATTCGATGGCTGCGATACGAGATTGAAAAGCAACGTGACGCAATCGGAAAGTCTCTCTCTCTCTCTCTCTTTCTCTCTTCCGCGAACGTTCGATCTTGACGAACGTGCTGCCAACAACGAAAAGTTAACGGCAAGTTGGAAATGAAGTTCCGTTGTCGACTGACACGCCGTCTGATGTAATTTTGAACTCGTTAGATGTACTGCTTGGCTTCCGTGTTATCCGCTCTGCATCGCCGTTGGGATTTCCACGGTCGTTTTATCTTGATTAAATCGAATATCGTGGGCGACGTAGGATCACACACGCGCGGTTCCGTAAGTCTAGGATCCCTTTACCTGCAGATATTGGCGATTCGAAGTGATCATTTGAACAAAATTGCATGGTCGTTCAAATGATCGAACCGATTTAATCCCTTGTCTTGTAATATCGAGCCGCAGTCGCTGTACAAGTCGTGGTTTCGATTATGAAAGAAGAAAGCACGTTCTGCGAAATTTCAATTCGATTAAATTAAATTAAATTTCATTTTTTTTTTTTTTTTTTAAATTGAACATTGACGAGTGTAGGTTGTAAATAACGTTGTTAATCACTGTCTTATTTTTGAAACAATATTACAATTACCAGAAGAATACTAGAAAGAAAGTGAGGCGATAATTGGAGACTTCAGTTTCTAAAACTATGGTGAATTTAATTATATTTAATTTAATTTTATTTTATAATGAAAAATATGTTCAATGCCTGCAACAGCGTTTGGATTTGTGAGATTTTCGAGAGGAAAGAATTCTGTGCTCCAGTCTCTTTCAAAATGATGTGAAAACATCTTTGAAAGAAACGGTGCTCGGTAGATCACCGGTAGAGCCAGTGTGGATTATACACGTGCGGTTGCAAGAGTCTGAAATTCCTTTGGCTACAGATATTAGCGACTCAAAGTTGAATAAAATTGCGCGGTCGTTGAAACGAACACACACGCCCGGGGGTTACTTATTTCGCGTGTAAAATTTCAAAAGATACAGGTACGACGGTTCTACAAAAGGCACGCTCGTTCGCGCAGCTCGCGATTCTTCCTGCGACGATATTTTATAATTATTCATACGTTCTTTCCGATATTACGCGACGACAATCGCCCGTAGTATAATTTATACATACGTTCTACATGTTACAGGCGTTCATCCTAACTCAATGTTTAAAATTAGTTCCAGCTAAAGAGACGCGTCACGCCTCGACGTGAAAATGAACGAAAATTTATACACCGACTTAATCTGTCTTTATCTACATCATAACGTTAATGTACTCGCTGTTCACTCTAGATTTTCAAACTCTAAAAGGGTGGACTTACGTAGTCCGTAGTGAAGTTTCAAATATATTACGTTTAGTAGTCCTCGGCTTAGCAACGTTTCCCGAAAGAGACCTATTGTTAAAGAAATCGATAAGGCGTTATAGCCGAGGAGAACGTTCTTATCCTTCTCGCGTTCATTTTCCTAAGATTCAGCACGGTTGAAGGATCCGACAATTTTCACGGGTTTTTCCTCGCCGGTTTTTTTCCGCCCCCCGCCGCCTACCCCATGTCTTTCAGCCGTAAAGTCATTAACGAGGGAGCGCGTGTGCGAGCACACACTTTTAATTACAGAAGTTCCTCGCGTGTCGAAACTTTACAGGCACCTCCCTCCTTACGATCTTTCCTTTCGAGTAATTGCCTCGTACTTTTCTTGTCACTTTCATCCTTTGACGCGCTGCCGTCGTATGATGTGATTATTGCCATTATCAAACCTTCTCGAGCCCAATGGGAAAGTGAAAACGAAGAGGGAAGAGGTGAGAATGAAACTGCACCTTTTAGGGAGTGTCGAACAATTAATTCTTTTCTATTCCGCGTTTGTTACGAATTAACAACGAAATTGAAAGAACAAAATAGCCATTGGAGTTTATATAATAGTTTCAAAGCACAGTCTCATTTTATTCAAAATTATTATTCATTTATAGAAAATACAGTTGAACGTCACCGTCGCAGGTAATGGGCAAAAAACTGACGATTTCCCTCTCGAACGATTTCGAAAAGAGGACATTTTGGGAGCGTAGCTCATAGTTCACACTCATTTCTTTCTTTTCACTCCATTCGCATCGTTATGACTGTTTTGTCACGTGTCAATTTTCGAAAATGGCACTAGAGCAAGAATCTACTATAACGATGTCTTTCGTCGAAGCGATATGCAGTGATTTCCAAGCACGACACGTCTTTTCGAAAAGCGAACGTTTTCGTCGAAGAAAGACTGCTAACAACTCGTGAGTACGGTGGCGTCGTCGTTATCAGTTGCTTCTGTCTGGGCTAGGCTTGTCCCGCGCAGCGAAAAAGGGAGGAGAGGAAAACGATGTTTAGGGAAACAAGGTGAACAGCCCCCGTTAAAGGACGGTAAAACGAACGTGAAGTCGCGAGTGACGTGGGAATACCAGAAGTTACTTTCCGCGAAACAACCGATCCGAGCGTTGCACGCGACGCCTAAGTAATTTCTTCGTGGAAACACCGTAAGCCATTCGTCGTTCATAACTAACGCGTATGTTCTGCCTCGCGCCCTTTCTTTCAAGTACAGAGTGCGCCGTATGAAGCTAACCATGCAATTTTCTCTTAAACTATTCGCCGTAGAGAAAAATATTTTTCAGATAAAACTTGCGTTGTATCGAGGGGGGGAGGAGGGAGGAGCATCATATGGTGGTTACAAATCTTGTCTAGATGGTCATCCTTCCAAGATTTCAAGATGAAATTGTATATTTTTGAGTTCGCAATCTAGTAACTGACATCGAGACGTAGATAAAGCCGTTCAACCTTACCGCTCAAAGCTTACCTTGAACATCCACAGATTGTTCGTTATCTGTGATATATTCGGAGTGACATTGAGCGTGAATATATCGATTTATGCCCCTAAATGACAGTTGTGAGACATTTTTCTCGCGGGGTTTTCTAAAAAAATCAGGCGTGAAGAATTCACTAGTCTCGTTGTAAGAAAAATATAATATGAAAAATCGTACAAGGGATGCTTGCTAACAAATTACTTTCGGAACAAACATTGCGTGGTTAGCTTCATATTGAACACTCTGTACATTTCTGCTACAAACGATTTCTTTTTCTCTCGAGTATGAAAAACGTTCGTTGGATGATCCGATGTGGAACGGGGATCATCGTTCGTTTCTTTCGAATTTTTGGAAAATTAATTAGACGTTTTTCCCGACGCTCGCTAATGTTAACGCGGATAATTATCAGGTTTGCCAAGCAAACAGCGGCACACGCTCACTTCTGACAGTAACTTGATAATTTGTTCTGTTGCGAATAGAATTCGTTTCGATCGTGGCTAAATTGCGACGTTTAATTTAATTTATTTGATTTTATTTAACTTACTTACGCGCAGACTTTTTATAATTGACGTTGACATATTTAACGTCAACTGTTCTCGTCGGCAAAATCTTTAACAATTTAAAGTTACGTAGATTACTTGATTTCTAATTTAATTCAATTCAACTTTTGATTTCTAATTTAATTCAATTTTTTTCATTGCCAATTTAATTGAACTTGATCAAATTGTCGTAAAATTCAACTACTTAAAGATTGAAGAGTAATAAGTTTCGTGTAATTTGCTAATTGTCACAGAACTGAAACAAATAAAGACACGTTTGCGCAAAGAGAGATTGTTTTTTTTTTTTTTTGGAATTCTTCCTACGAAAGAGACGTTCTCGTAGTTGGGAATTCCTTTCGAATTCCTTTTCTGTAACGTGTTCATACGACACGAGCGAGCACAAAAGCGAAGCAGCTGGGAGAAAAAAAGAATGCAAAGTAAAGTAACTTTGAAACGAACCTTAAGCCTTACTTTGAGGCAACGTTTCACATCACGTATCGTTTCCAACGTTTCAGTTCTGCTAATCGAACTGACAAATGCAACAAACGTTCCATCGCGTTTCCCTCGATTTCTTTTAATCGTTCGGTAGCTACGTCTCGGTGTTTAGAGTTGTTAGTCCTGACAGTTTTGATATATATACAATGCGCTCCCGTTGGGATTAAACGAGAGGGGATACGAAACGAGGTCCGCGATTCGCGATATCACGACGATCGCCGGAGCTGTTGTGTTATTGTAAGAGCTCCCCCGGAATCGGGATTCCACCGTTGTTATCTGCTTTACTTTAGCCCGTTTCGCCGGGATCTAGGCTCACAGATTAAGAGAAAATTGGAACAAGGCTGGAAAGACGATGATCAGGAATACGCCGGCCGGTTGGTTTACTTTTACGAAGCTGCACGTTGGATTGAATTTCAATGTTATTACGAACCGGAACCCGGTTCAGCGATGGCGGGCACAAAGTATCCTGAAACTTGCCGGTTTCCTTTGAATCTAAAAGAAAAGAAAGAAAGAAAAAAAAAAAAAATATACAC
Organism: Frieseomelitta varia; assembly: GCF_011392965.1. Classification (NCBI taxonomy): domain Eukaryota; kingdom Metazoa; phylum Arthropoda; class Insecta; order Hymenoptera; family Apidae; genus Frieseomelitta; species Frieseomelitta varia. The sequence continues at coordinate 317,948 of NW_025110057.1, read as the reverse complement.
GTGACAGGACTCGCGTATTTCTCTGATTATTTCACGGCTTCGTTACTGCTCTCGGTAGAAGAAATGATACGACGTCAGTCGACAGTTCTACAACGAAACGCGAGAAAGTCGCTCTCGGGCGCTTGAAGATCAAAAACTCTCGCGGCGAGACAGTTCAATTTTTCCTCTAAATGATAATTCTCCCGCGACTCGGCGGCGAACGTATACGTATATTTCGAAAGTGCGCCGGTACGAACTTGGGTGAAGTTCGAAACAGCTGTGTACTATTGGATTCCGTGTCGTTTGCTCGGCGAGTGGAGTAATTTGCCAGGGGCATGAGGGAAAAAGGGGGGGGGGGGGTCGTGCGAAAAGTTTCTCGATTTTCTAGTGTCCTCTAAAATAAATTCGACAAAGTTAGCCACGCTCTCGCCCTTTATTTCCGCGAATAAATTGTCGAGCGTCCACTCGATATGATGGAGCATCTAGTAGACGCCTAGAGATCCACGGAGAGGGGTCCCAAACTCCCCCCCGGTTTCTTGTTTGCAAAGCGGCCGAGACGCGGTGCCGTGGCCGTGTCCCGAGGATTTGCGGCGATACGGGACTCGAAAGGCTCAAGAACTACGCCAAGACCGCAATTAATGATCCCGTTAATTTAATTAACGCCCGCTGTAAAGTCCGCGGTTCGTTACGCCTGGTAGAAGCGTAGATACAAGCGTCTCGCTGCGTTTCGCAAGAAAACACGGGACAAAAATAGCAGTTGGAGGCGACAAGCATTCGGTTTCCGAGATACGCTGTTGCTCGACCACCACGCTACGTTGCATCGTTGAGGGATTAGAGCGGATTAACCCGAGAGAGAGAGAGAGAAAGAGAGAGAGTGTTAACGTTGTGTTCCAGATGACTGAAAAAATTCAGGCTGGATTATTAACGTTTAAAACATCCGCATTTAATGTTATTTTATATTCTAGCGTAGTTCGTACGTGCAAAATTTATATTTCTGTGAATGCGATTAGGGAAAGGGAACTGCCAGAAGAAATTTATTTCGCCGGGTATATGCAGCGGCATAATAAACGAAAAAAATTAATCGCACGTGCTCGGGTTTTGAAACGAAAATGTCTTTGCGACAGGGAAAATTAATCGAAACCGGTACTACAAAACGATTTCGAGAATTAGAGGAAATGATGTTTCTCTGATTCGTTTGATGAAAATTGAAAACAAGCCGAGTCGATTCGATCAATACCTTGAATCGTCGCATTTTAGCGTGTAACTTGCTCGAGATATCTCAGATGAACGTTGCTATGAAATACATAAACTCTCGTAGTCTGTAAATAGGCACGTAAACAATTCCGTGCAGTCCAGCAATGAAATTCAGCTAAATTAAAAATTCATGCCGAACGATTCAGTGGTGCCGATTGAAAGTTAAATTCGACGCTCGAGAAGTCGGTGTAAAAAGAAAAATCTCCGCCGCGGGAATCGCGTCGAGGATTAATTTTTAACGGAAGAAGAGGGACGGAAGTTTATTTTTCCATTAACCGGCGAGGCGAGAAGTACGTGGATTATCGAAATTGGTATTAATTAGCGGGATGAGTTGTATCGAGGTTTCCAGACAAGCTGATCTACCTGGCTTAACTATCCATTTTCGTGTTTCCCGAAACTTTGGATCCCGCGGGCGTAGACAGTAGCTGATTTTAACCCTTCGTTACTCCCTCCCCCGCCCGATACTGTTGCTCGTTACAACTATCATTAAAGGATACAGGCAAGCAGTACGAAAGCGAAACAGCAAGAAAGATGTATTTAAGAAGATATTAGACCAGCTTGAGACAATCCTGTCCGTATACAACAACGTAATAAAGAGTGAGCGTATTTTGACTGGGATTACAACTGGCAGGTGGAGAGAATATCATGGTGCAACGAGGCACGGCGATGTTTCGCTGGAAACTACTCCTGTTTCAAACGTACAGAGCTTCGGCAACATTTAGCGCGTGCACCAGCGTCAATAAAGTTAAAATATTCATAGTTGTTGAAGTTTTCGGTTTAACGTTCGAAGTAACGAGGCGCGGCGAACTGGCGGCGAGACAGTCTGGTAAATAAATTCTCGTATGACGTTTTATTAGAAAGGGGCGGACGGAAGTGGTCGGGGCGGCGTGTTGGAATTTTTTCTATTTTTTTTTTTTTTCTTTTTTTCACCTCTTCTCCTTCCTTTCGCTCCTTCTCGCTGCAAGATATTCATTTTTCAAGCGGCAATGCACCATCTTTTCTGGCGCTGAGTGGATCGTTTCTACGAGAGAGGACGGACAGGAGAATGCGCTTTCTAAAAAGCTACCATTTCCCGCTCCTTTCGTCTGTCTTGACGAAGACAAACCTGCCTCTGCGGCGCGATCCGGCTCGCGAGCCCTTTCCCCGCTCGACACGAACGCAACAACCTATCCTAGAAACTGCGGGAAGAAAGAGAAACGAAAGATAGCCACTTATCTTCGGTGCGCTTCGGGCGATACCGTGCCAGCACGCGCTAATGAAAACGTACCTAAGAGTACACACGGAGGACTTATCATCTCGTGCAATTTTCCCTCCCTTGTTCCGAGGTATCGATCGCGCGAAAGATCGCGGACTTTGGATTTACGACGTGTAAGAAGAGCCTCACCGGCAAAAATCAATTTCGGAGTGGAGCTTTCGAAGTTTTGAAAATTTGATACCTCTCCTCCACGGTTTCATTAACGCAGCTCGTGTTATTCCTTACATTTTACATATAATATCTGAAGAACGTTGAGCGCTAGTGTACTCTCTGAAAATTTCATTCTTCCGGCTCGCAATCGCGTGACCAGGAAAATGATTGATTTGAAAAATGAATAAATGTAAATGTAAGTACGAGCGAATTTCTGAACGAGCAAGGATCAGTTTTTAAGATTCAGTTTGTAGAGATTGAATATTTTTACAATCCAATTGTCAAAAGCGAGATTCTTTCCGAGTTTGAAACTTGGAGTTGACTCGTGAATCGACGAAGATCGAAAGAGGACGGCCGCGTGGTTAACGTGTAGTTCACTCGACCGAATGGCAGAAAATAAACACATGTAAAGCGAGAAGGGAAATGGCAGGAAAGTTGCAAGCCAGTGTCGCGTACAAGCTTGTTGACATTTAATTTAAATCAAGTCGGAAGGGAAAAGTTTTCGCGCTACATCGATCGCGCGGTAGTTACAAGTGGCGGATAAGGAACTAGTCTGGCTCTGGTGAACTTTCGTCCGACGATGTTGGAATTTCGGTGCGGCGAGGAGGGGCGAGGGAAGAGGAGGTGGGCGATGACGATCGTTTCGAAAAAAATGAATGTCAATATGTAGCCCTCCGGGAGGGCGGAAGGCGAAGAAACTTTGGTGGAATTTCAAAGTTGAGGAACGAAGGATGACGTTGGAGGAGACCCAGCAGTCGGCAGCGATCTGGCTGCCGGGTTCTCCCAGTAATGAAACCAGCGGGCGACACGGGTGAAAATCAATTTCTGCCCGAAAAATGCCATCAGCGAACGCGTAATTAAGCATCGAGAGTTTTCCCCGAGTTCTTTTTTTCGTCTTCTTTTTTTCGTTGTTTTTTTTTTTTTTTTTAATTAAATTTATACGAACTGTGCAACGGCGCAAGCACGCACAGTTGCGAGTGGCTCGCGGCTCCGCATTCCGTTCCGAGCGAAACGAGGAAATCGGCGAATGTTGGCCGTTGTTTAAAAAAAAGAAAACAAAAAATGAGAAGGGAAAACGTTAGCGTCGGCAAACAGAAATACCGTGACACGGTACGTCGCATCGAAAATATTCACCGCGCGAAATGGCCGAGTTGTGTAGTACGTTAATTAGCACTGCCACGAACTTCCCAAGGGATAGGAAAGCGAAGATAATTACGGACGTGTCGACGATACTGTCGGTCTCTGACGAAGGAGTTGACGTTTGAAAACGAATGGATTCCATCGACCCAGGCCGGTCCGTGTGTTCCGCTATCGAGTTATCCTCGAATGCTCGAAACGATCGCGCGTGACAAATGTCGCCGGGGCTCTTTCGACACTTCGTTCGAAACGGGGTGGCGCGTTTGGAAATGAACGCAAACGCGTTTTCATTAACCATTTTAATTTCGTAAAATGCGTGCATTATATACTTTTTTTTTTTTTCTCGCAGTACCGTCGACGAATTAACGAACGGCAATTAAAAACGGAGCGTTTCATTTTTGATGTTTTTTGAAGAACGGGGAAAGAGAGGAATTAAAAAAAGTTTGAAGAGCAAACGACACGAGACACGTAAAATGAAATTAGATTCGATCGGAGCGGATCAAGAGTGACAGCGTTCTGTATCTGTTACTAATTGACAAAAATTTTTAACTACTCATATGCATGGCTGCAGACAAATATCAATTTTAAACTTCCTTTCAGCCGCTGCGTGTAACGAGAGACGAGTTCCAAATATTTCCATGTCTTCGCTGTCTCGCCGTCACGCTATCGTATTTCTCGGGAATTATTCCCGCCATTATGCCGCCACTTACCTCCTCGAGGTTTCTTCCGGTCGCGCGACCGGTAGTAGCCCGATTCTATTTAAATCGATTTGCATAGAGGCATCGCGAGAGAACTGTTCGTACAGCTTCGTTGGCAACAACACGTCCGTTCACGTAACCCGTTGTTTTCCATTCCGGCGATATTAACAGCCGCGCGAGACTGAAACTGAAACGGCACTCGCGGGCATCACGTGGCGCACGTGGGCTACGAAAAATAGGCAAGAGTCACGAAAAGACGCGATTAAGTAGTCCACGGCGGAAGTGGAGAAGTGTCGTCGGGAGGAGGAAAGATGTTATTTCGGGAAAACTCGATGAAATACCGATACATTTATCTCTTCTCGGGGGATTGAAGGGAGACGGTAGGGAATAAGGAGCAGAAAATAAGATTGCTCTCGAGGATTTTCTATTCTTTAATCTCCTGGTCGGGGAGAAGCGAAACGGGGCTTATTTCTGAAAAAAAGAAGAGAGAGCGAAACGACAGACAGGGAGAGAGAGAGAGAAACGGGGGGATAAGGGAGGGAAGAAGGATGAAACTAGGGAGAGAGAATCGAAGTGCTCGATGAACGGCTAACGAGGTCCAACTTCGCCGGAAATGACGATGTACCGCTCGGGCTTCGGAGCTCCCGAACCCCGGTGACTTCAGGATCAAACCGCCCCTCTTTCGTTCCGGCAGTTGAACCGGTGTGAAATTGCCGGTGAATTCCTCCTGCCGTTCGGCTTGATAACCAAGAGATCCTCCAGACAAAAGAAACCTCCAGACCTCCGGATCAAAGTAATTTCAAACCGAGAGAGCGAGAAACCCGGGGCATCGTTGCGCGTTTCACCGATTCTCCCTTTCTCACGACTTTTTCCATTCAATTCTTCGAGGCTCGCCCAGTCTCTCGCGCCCCCCC
>NW_025110057.1:98371-312551 GCF_011392965.1 Frieseomelitta varia | reverse complement strand
GGCTGGAAGCCGTACTGATTCGCGCCGTACTCGACCACGCGCACCTTCCCTTTTTCTTTCCTTTCTTTCTCCTTTTTCGCTAGACGCTTCCTGTCGAACGTGTACGCGTGACGCGAGGTTATAGACGCGAGTAAAACGTTGGCAAACGTACAAGGGGCGTATATAGGATAAAAGGCTCTTGCGGCCGAGTAAATCGAATCCTCAATTCCGCCGGCGCGGAACTGTAAGAGCCGCGTCGATGCATCGTTGAAATTGCGCATCGCGATACATCTCGCTTCGAGAATATACGGTGCACGCGCGAGCCTACTTTGGGCGATTCTTTCGCGTAACTCTCGCAGTGATCGATTCGCAACGGAAAAATATTATGAAACTCTCGGTGACTGTTGGTGATGTTTTTTTTTTTTTGTTTTGAGATTCGTTAGTTCGTTTCCCAACTAGAATTTGGGATTTTGGGGCAACGGAAGAGGAAACTAACAAAGTCTAGTCAGAAGAGACAGCTCACACCATAACTAGGTGGGGTTATGATTCTATTATTCTCTCGAAAGTCAACGAAAGACTTGAAAAATGTCTTGCGAATCATCCCACAATCCGACACACGTTGTTTTCTTTCTCACAGCTTTCTCACAGAGTAAGATCGAATAATAATAATAATAATAATAATCACATCCACGATCCTATTGCTGAAACTTAATCTCTCGTTCTCGGAGGCTGGAGTCGCGCGCAGGATGTTGAAGGATCGATGCTCGCTCGCGTCGCGTGGCAACAGATTTGGAAAACAGCAGATCGCAATAAATACTCGGAACAGCGGATACTTATGAGAAAGTTGCCGCTGTATATGGAAATTTCGTCGGCGTCTGGCTTTTCTCGCGTGCCTCGCCAATCCGGGATGGTAGCTCTCGTATCTTCGTCGGACAGAAGTCGAAGTCGAAGCCGAATTGTAGTATCGAGTTTTAGGGTCGGCGGGATAAGAAGAAGAGGGGCGGACGAAAGGGGCGAAAGGGTGAGGAGGGAAAGTAGAGAAGCGCCGGTGGCTAAAGCCGATTGAAACAATCGGCGATCAGTGTTCGGTGATCCCGCTTGGAAATGGCGGAGAGTTGGAAACGAAATCGTCTTGACATCGAGCCTCACCCCTCCGACCATTCTGCTCGAACGATCCGGGCCCGCGCTCCAGGCGTCGACTGACTAAAATTTCTCGTAACTGCTGCCTCTCCTGCTCGGCTACACGCAACACAGTTTCGCGTGGTTGTTTGCTCGTCACGTCGCGTGTTTCTTGCCTTGTTTCCTTTTTATCTCTCTTGGTCCCGCTTTTTACTGTGTAAAATTCAAAGATTTCGTAGGACGGACTCTCGACGCGAAAGAAACGAACCGTATGTTTCGTTTAATCAGAGGAGAGAAGAAGAGGTAATTAAACGATACAGAGAACGCGGAACTTCCGTACGAAAACATCGAACGAATGTCGAAACGTTAAAGCGACGCGGTGGTTACGCAGGAGTATTACGAACGAAGTAGTAAATTATATCGACGCGATTGGAGAGGATCTTGTCCCGGGGTTTGTACGATGAAACACGATGAAACGACAGTTCGAGGGCAGGAGGGGGGGAATGAATATTTGCACGTTGGTGAATAATTCAGGACGAGGGAAGAAACCCGGGGCTCGTTGAATAATACGCAGTCGGTGAAATGTTTCGCTGCGTATGCGCGGCCTGCACTTGAAAACTGATATGTTTGATAACCCGCAGAGGGTGCGTTCGAGTGGATAAATGCGTTATTGGAAACCAATCGGCAGGATAACGTAATTGTTGAAGTGCGTGCGTGATGCAGAGAGTTGACATAACCGGGGTGATGGTGCCTCGGCTCTTTAAACTCGCTCTAGGAAAGATAAAATCACAACGCGTGCAACGTGTACGTGCGCCGATCCCCTCCGTCTAACACATTATTGTTTCCAGGGATAATTTTCGTCGTTTCGTTGCGTCGATCGCCGCTGTCGATCGCTCGCCGCTCGCCTCAGTGAATCGAGTATTCGCTTTCCACAGCGAGCTGAAAGGAAACAGTTTTAAAAGGAAACAATTATCTCTTTGATGTCCGGTGATTTTAGATTCTACCGTTGTCGTGCCGTGCGCGATATCGATAGCTCCTCGATCAAACGGAACGAAGCGGTGTTTACTCGATTCTTTTAATTTACCGACGACGACGTTGTATTATATTCGATCGGGAGGCAAAAAAAAAAAAAAAAAAAAGGAACAGACTTTTCTCTCCCTCTGTTTCTGTCGTCGCTCCGGTTAACCGAGTTGAAAACGAAAATTAAGAAGAAGGGGGGATGGATAGACGCGAGAACGAAAATGGAAACGAGGATGGAAAGTGGGTGAGTGAACCGCTATCCACCTAGGGGCCGGATAAATATTAACTCTTTTATAAATATGAAACGCGGCCGGCGCTTCCTCTCGTTGTTGCGTCGGCGGCGAGGTAAAGAGGACGTCTCGTGGCCACGGGACGTAGGGAGGATTGGCCACCGATTGAGAAGAGAAACGATCTTCTGGAGATGGACGCGAAGAGCGAGACAAATACGCGGGAAACAACAAAACAAGCTTTTATAGTTCGCTTCTGCCGAACGAAGGAGGGGGAGAGGGAAAGAGCGGATGACATGTTGAAGAATTATGTGCAAGGGGTGGGAGAGGTGTATGTGCAGACGGGCACGGGCAGAAACAGGGAGATAAATTCCTGCGGATTGCATGGAATCGGCAGAGTGGAGTTTATTTTACGGCTCCGGAGAATATTCCTGTCTCGATGTAATTGTAATGATGATTTATCGCGATAAGAGAATCGATTTTCTTCCGGGATTTGGATGTTTCCACGAGCTGGAAACGGGGACCAAGCTCCATTATATTCCGTCGCTGTGTATTTATACTGGAGGATACGTCTGTGCGCTATACCTCGATATTTCTTCGCAATTTTTTATCGTCGGAAACCCTCCCACGACGTAAAGAAGATTACAGATGTACCCGATACTCAGGTCCGTGCACACAATCTTATCAAAGAGTACATACGGCTCTCGCAGCACCTGCGGTCGACGACGTAAGCTCAACTTGTGAGTAGAACTCCCGTAGTGTGAAGTATCACTTCGCTGTAATTCGCACAATGGTGACATTTTCCGTGTGGGTTGTCATTAATTTCCTGCGTCTTCTATTCGTCTAGAAATAACCCACGAATAGTACTGGTCGAAGGTTTGAGTCCACTTTCATTGCATTTGTGTTTCGTAGTTATTATTGTACAATTTTAGAATTTTTGATTTAACATTATATCAAACGAGTAATATACAATGAGATTGTATAATTAAATTACTATAGTTATCTACAGCGACATTGTCTGATACAGTTGATATTTCGCTGTTAATGCTACAGATACGACAAACGCGTTCGTTTTTAATACATAATGTATTAAAGCACAATAGGCAGAGATGTTGCAAGAATGTAGCGATATCAGAAGATGTACATATGTATTAATGAAAAATTAGAAATTACAAAAACATACAAAACACACGTGTGTAAAAATATACGACATTTATCACAATATTCAGTGGACGAGAAAGGGTTTAATCAGACTCGTAAAAATACGAAATTTGCATAAAAATCCGCAGCCTGTTCGTCGTGACATTTCCAACGAAAGATCATCTTACGTTAACACGAGTTTAAATCTATGTGAATAGAGAATTCGTACGTTGCAATTTGCGTCTAAATTTCTCAACAATTCGAGACGGTCGACGTTCGTCAATTCGATCGGTGTTAGTTACGTTGACAATCGGAATCGAAGAATCGTGCGAACGAAATTTGTTTCAAAATGGAAGCACGCGTGTGCTTACGTCCGGCAGCTATTAAACGAACGACGAAAGAACATCGTCTGCCGACGGAGGACGGCGGAATTGCAGTCGTTTCGGTAATCATCGGTATATTGTAGCAGAAACGAGAGTACCGGAGGGAAGCAACGGGTGGAAAGGAGAGACGGGAGGGGGAGAGCGGGTGCAGGTCTAGCGTTTAGCAGGATGCAGCAGCGAAAAGGACCGCCGGAACAATTAGCGCGAATTCCGCGTCTGATGCAGTTTTCGCGTCCGTCCGATTGTTTTGGCGCCGTTGAATTTTCCGGACGCCAGGCCGTAGGAGGCCTGGCACGGCAGTTAAGCCGAATTCACACCAGAAATTAGTGCCGGGGTCGTTGGAGTCGTTCACCCCTTCGGGTGGCAATCCCTCCGTATCGGGCAGAGGGGGAGGAACTACGCTTGAAACTCGAACTCGTACGAGGAAAACGTCCACGGCCTCGATTGTTTCGGCCATGGCAAAAAGGAGAAAAAGCTCCGGTGCTATAGCATTTCCATTCCGTCCCCCCCCCCCTCTCCCTCCCCTACCGCCGTACTCCCAGAGAACCAGCACGGCGTATTTTTTTCGCCCCTACCCGTTTCTTTTCATTTATCTACGTTCGTAGAAACGTTCGTGGAAGTTCATTTGTCAGTCGTGCAACAGCCACGGACTGACACGTCGATCCGAAATCGAATCGAAGTCGAGGAGCAGCGTCGCAAACGTTAGTCGTTTGTTTTTCAGTCGCTCGATTTTTGAGCAACCCTCGAAAAAGTCAACAGGCCTCTCTTTCCGATCGGTTGTTCGTCGGAGGGGCAGATTTCTGGAGAATCGAGCAGACGCTTTCGCGGGAAAATTTGCAAGATCGTCGACCATCGATCCTCCCCGATTGGGAACATCAATCGCAGTTTCGGCGTGAAATTCTCGTTGCGTTGGGATCGTGGTCTTGCGACCGAATGAAATTTATGTCCACACTCGATCTTCGGGATCCGCGATGAAGTCAAAGCCGAAAGAAAAGCCGAGCACGTTTTTCTCATCTGCCACAATGCCTTCTTGCGACGGGGCCAGACATTCGAACTATCGCCCTTCGTTTCTCCTTATTCGAACAACGTCGGACTCCGCGGTATGTCGAGTCCCCCGTCTCTTGGGATTTTTCTTTCGTACCAATATCAATTGTACCAAACATCGTTGTTGGATTGCGAATTTTTTTTATGTAAATTCATATTTCTCAGACTGGAGCTTTGCTTTACGTACTAAATGTTACGGAGAACACTATACCTTGGATATCATGTATTTCTTTCATACGTAACACTCAAAAATGTTACGTTATCATCAGCAAATTTTGACGATTAAATAAGAATCTGGGTCAAGAATTATCTCGCGTATCAAATATATCGTACGCTACAATATTTCATCATATTCTATTTCTTCGTGTTACCTTGCTCTCCGTTTTCTGTAGTTTTACACTTACAAAAAAATCCGCAGTCTAGCCTAGTTAGTCGACGATCGAGCTCTAATCTTTCGTGAATTCTCTAGTCACGGTGATTCTTTTGTCCGGCGACAAAACGCCCGGGCGAACGTCCGAGACGACGGCGAATGAAAAATAAATTTGGGACGAGAGGGTAAGATGCACTTAGGTAGAAAAGCCGTTTCAATGAAAAAGAGGTGGAGTAGGAGGGGAAGAGAGACGATAGTTTCGAATTTAAGCAATTAACCGGCGCGGCGCCGTTACAGCGTTATATATATACGCGGCAACGAGACCAAGACACTCCGGGCCCGCTGTAATTGTGTTCGTTAATTAAGATTACGATCAGGACGAGGCTGAACGTCTGACCTGGTTTCACCGGTGTTCGTCAATTTTGTAGAGACTTAGCGGTACATAAGGTGAACCCGAAGAATCATTCGGAATAATATCGTTTCCCCCGTATATTTCTCTTCTTTTGTTCCACGTATGCTTCGTTCGAATCATTTTTTTCCTTCCAAAACATTTTACACACTCGATACGCTACTCCTCTTCTCCTTTCACTTCCTCTAAGCTTGTTAACAGGTTCGAGACCGACGGATTTTGGACAAATTATCGTGATAGAGCTTTCTCCTTAATTTCTCCGCGGTAAATTAATAGCAGTAAAATTGACAGTATCCTCGCGATGATTATAATTTTAACGTAACAGTTCGCGGCTACACGCGAATAAACGAAATAAACACGATATCTATTGCAATTATAACTCTTCAGTTATATAAATGTCGTTTAAAGATTTCACAATGTTCTGTGTGAAACATACGACACGGTTCTCTCACAGATGTCGCAAATGTAATTTATGTTTTCTCGTGCTCCATTAGCATCGTGTTTATCCCATTCTTTTCACCAAATCGTTCTTTCGTGGGTAACGAAACACGGACACGCGCACCCGGTTACATTCTGGCGTAATCGTTTTTAACCCGATATTAAAAATCTCTCTGGAGACCTTGTTCTACTAATAAAATGACTTGCTCGGCTACAGGACCGAGTAACAAGTCGAGTTTGGTCTCTCGTATCGAACGAAGCACTCGAACGTGTTAATCGTTCTTGAACCAGTTCGACAAACGATACAAACGTGCCGCAGGGTCAATTAAAATATTGGTCAGATATTCGGAGTAGACGGGGCGTCCATTGAGGTATCCATGTTTCAAAATTTCGCGCGAGCCCGTAACCGGTCGCTGCTTGTTTGAACATGAAATCGAGCCAGCGAGGCGCGAGTCGAGCACAATGAAATTGTATCACAAACTGACGGAAATGTGGGTTAACTTCATGCTCTGACAATCACAATTTGCCGAGGCCTTTGATACGAATTTTTCGCCAGCGGAGGGCCGTCGCCGGTGGTGTACATTAAACGTCATTCCACCGCTTCGTAGAATACATCTCTCTCTCTCTCTCTCTCTCTCTCGCAGTTTAACGAACACCGTTGACGCTCGGCCAGCAAAATTACTGGCACGCGAGTTTACCGCCGTTAACAACTCGCTGCGCGAATATTTCGCGGACTTTGACGAAATTCACCCGGCACCGATCTTCGCGCTTTGTGTTAACCATCGTTCACACGTGACACGGCTCGTGATGTCTTCGACGATTTATTTAGGCGTGCGAGAATCAAACGAATTACTCGTTTATTCTGTTTTTTTTTTTTTCTTTTTAGGAAACGTGTAGAATTTAAATTCTCACACTGCGTGTACTCAATGTTCCCTCGCGAGCAATGAGTTTTAAACACGTCTCTTGCGTTAAACTCTGACTAATAGATTGTGTTCCTCTGTCACAAGAATTTCATACAAGATGCTGGTGAAAAGCATTCTTCCTCTTTAGACGTTTGGTCTACGTTGCTACTGTCAATTGGGATAGTTTTATCGATTCTCAATTCTACTCCCGACTAACTATTTAATTTGTTAGTACTCCTGTCAGTCCAATAAAGACCAAGCAACACTTTATCTCAGCATCAATTTCTGCAAATTTAAAAAAGAAAATTAATAAAATCTGGATGGAAAAATATCGAGCGAATTCTTGGAAACTCTATTCCTTAACTTGATAAATATTCAAAAATTAAATTCGACATTCGAAAAATGGGTTAAGGGAACAGACGAATAAATAAATCGCGAGCCGCCTTGATTCGATTTTACTAATGTAAAGAAGTCTCCGTGAAATATGAATGTGTTGTCAGCTGGTTCGAGTGAATGCGTGCGGATTAATTTATCGATTAATTAAGCGAGGATGAGTTAAAAGCCCGAATATCATTTTAAAACGAACAGGCAGTGACACAGTCTCTGAGGATCCAATCGAATTTTACAGATTCGCAGCCCTGTTTAGTGCTCGAACGAATATCGTGGCGAATCCCTTTTACGCCATTGTTCCAAAAGATATCTAATGGACACGACGCGTTGGCGTCTCGCGCGTTACCGATCCACCGGCGGGGGAATTCTTCAAGCGCCGTGAAACCTCGTTATTATCTCCGGTTGTAAAAGCTCGACCGGTGGACAGATTGCCACCGATTATAACTTGGATCCGTAACGGCGTCGTGGCTCGAATACGCCGCTTCCTCCAATCGTTTTTCGTGACCGCGCATACGAACGAAGGGATTCGCGCGCGCGGGATCGTTTGATTTATTCCCGACGATTTGTCTGTGCTCGCCACACATAACTGCGAACTTTCATCAGGGAATAGAGATGTAACAGGGAAGACACCGGTGTGTGTGTTTTGTGTGAATGTCCACGAGACGTACTCGCGATTAGCTGCGCGATAATAATAATAATAATTTTAACTCCCTGTGGACAAGCACATTATCGCATTGTCCACGGGAAACGTTGAGTCTTTGTTTAATTTTCTTTGTCGTTATTATTGATTTCTTTGTGTTTCTTTCTTGGCAGAACTGACGTTGTTTGTCAATTACATAGGTTATGATCACAACCTCTGAAAAATTCTATTCCGGGAAGGAAAGGGTGGTCTCGAGTCTTTTGACCGAGAATGTACACTGACGTGATATATTGGTTAGTTAATTGATAGTCGATGGCAAAAATGGCCGCCCTCTCCCTTATACATCTTGAGTAATGCTTCAGCACAAGATCGCCCGATCGTTTGTACAGTGATAAACGCAACGCCGGGGATCGGGGTTATTAATTCGGAAGGGGAATCGTTAGTTAAGTCATATAATCCCGACTAGATGTCCGGGAGGATAACTCGCCTCGAAAAAGCAAGAGTTATCGTCTGAAATACGTTTACACGTGGCATGCAGAATTTAGCGAAACGCTATGGAAAACGCAAGCGGCGAAACGTCAGCAGTAACGTGTTTAAACAGCACAGTGGAACGGGTATATATACGGACCAACACGATCAAACGCCAGCAAACACGCATTCACGGTATTCTCGCGACGTAGTCACACCGAGACCGTATCTGCTGCCGGGCTTGTTATTTATAAATATACGAATCTCGCGGAGCATCTCTTCAGCTAAATATCGCCACGACGGCACGTTCTCTGCCTCCGTCGCGTTGTTTCGCACCGACGTTAATTTATTCCCGGAGATTCGGAGGCAGAGAGAATCGAGCGTCTGGTCTAACGAGCGCGCCGATACGTTCGCAAATCGACGACAGGGGGGCCGAATTTTTTTCACCGCCGAGCGAACGACCATTTTTTTTCCAGCTGTCCACGCTCTCGCGATATCGATATTGAAAGTTCAAGAGGAAGATAAATGAAGCTGAAGCTCGAGTCGGATGGCCGATAATTAAATTTATATTCTCCGTATAATGAGAAATCGCGATCGGATTGAAACGAACAGAGAGAAAGAACGAAAGAGAGAGAGAGAGAGAGAGAAAGTTTCCTCGGTGACCAATTTCGAAGTGGATTGGTAACGTCCGAGGCAGACGCGATCATCGCTGGAAATAAATGGAGCGAAGACTCGCGGTACAAGGCGGTAAAGTTCGCCAGGTCGTATCAACGTAATCTCTTCGGAACGATTATCAATTTAGCTGCTCTCGAAACCGTTGCCGACACGATAGATCGTTTAGACGTGATCACAGTAATAAGGCGTGTGCCGGCGTTCCGCTGCCGACGATGTAATTTCGTTGTGAACTCATCAACATTTACGAGCCACCGTTTGTCGACTGTGTGCCCCCGTGCTGCTCTCGCATGCACATTTTCGTTCCAACGGCGAGTATGTACCAGAGTTTAATATATTCATGTATCTTGTCGACTGAATTTCCACGTCGAGGCCTCTTCTCGCATTAAGGCCTTTCAGCGTGAATCGTAAAATCAAGCGGGTTTAATCTCGATGCATCTTTTTTCCTCTCTTTCATTCAAAATATCATCCGTCAGTGACCAACGTCACCACGATGAACGAAAACACGGCTTTTGCTTCGTTGGTCAAATTTATCGCGTATACTTATCTTTTCAGCCAAATTTTCAGACATCGAAGTTTCGCTTCGAAAGTAAATGTAATTTTGATAACTTGTCTATTCGTGGAGCAATTTTTGCATCACGTAGCTACAGCTCCATTCTAGACTTGTGTATTCTGCACACTATTAAATAAGCCGTTGGAAAATATTACAAGACGGAAAAGGATAGAAACAAAGTATTATTATTCAGCAGAAACAGAGCTTCTTCCTTTTCCTAAATTAAGATCTTCGAATTAGATTTACTCAGTTTCAGATTATCGAAAACTGATAGTTTTTTCTCATAACTCATCACGGCCCTGTATCACGTAACACTTCGATATTTTACATCTAATGTTGCCATCTCGTCGTCATCTTCGTTCATCGGTTAGTCGAGTCTACTTGGAAGTATCGTTCTCGTTTCAACAAGTACTCACGAAGCATCGGGAACACCGATTCCAACTATTTATAAAGGGATCGAAGCTAACGATCGAAGATTCGAGCTACTACTTGCGAGCTACTCGAGCTCATCCATAGTTAGACTCGGATCTCCGGCAAATTCTGGCGAGGGCAGAGTGGCGTCGTCGTTCGTTTCTCTTGGTCTCTAGCTCGGCGTGGACACTCGGCACGACTCGGGAAACGTTAATTGAGAGAATAAGACGAGACGGCGGCGGTGGCGGGAGGTTTTGGGAGCGGGCGCGCGGATCTTTCCTCGGTCTCCTGGTAAAGTTGCAACGCGTTGGCGGAATTTCAACGAGGGCCGGGCGCGATGCGGCCAATCGTCCGCCGCTTACAAATCACGAGGTGATTCATCGTACGCTTGTTTCCTCTTCTTATTCTCTCGCCTCCGTGCCATTCGTCTGCCTCCTCCGGGGTAAAAGGCTTTTCGTCCCTGTAATGGCTATCGCCTCTAATTAGCCGATCGAGGTATCGATTCCTCAAACGTGTCCAGACTGTTTACCCGTGATTTTTCCACCGACCGGAATTGATCCCTTCCTCCACGAGGAAGTCACGCGTTCGATCGTTCCGTGTGTGTTCGCCGCGACGCCAGGGAAAAAAAAGTTTTCCCCCCCCCCCCCCCTCCCCGGCAAGGTGTTTCGATCCTCGCTCTTCCACCGACAGAGATCGGACTAATTAAACGGATGTTTCTCGCGTTTTGTTCGACTTGATATCGAAAATTGACAAATTGGCTCGGTTCGCCCGATGATTTCTAAGAACAGCCGTTCGATATCCCCGGCGCCGGAAGTTTCTCATGATTGGAAAAGTCGGTGAACTTGGCGGGAAGCTGGCGAAACTGGGCGGGAGAGCAAGTTACGACGCGAGCAAGTTATGGGGCATATCAGTGTTCCGTAATTTTCTTAATTCTCGTGGAACGTTGGCCCGTTCGCCGGGGCCAATTTTCCAGCGACTAACGCGCGCCCCACTTGGACAATAACGGGCCGTACCGCTTTCCATACCTCTCGGTCCGGCAATCGAAGAAACTTCGACGTCACTTCCTCCCCCGCCTGTCGGATTCGTTGAACTTCGACTTTCGTCCGAAGCGGTGTTCCCGGCCGCTGAATTTCGAGCCAAAGTTGCTCTTTAATTGGACGGGAGATTTACCGTACACCTCGTTTATCCCCTCTGTTCATTCAATTACGCTTTTCCTCTTTTTTTCTCTTTCTTTTTCTCTCTCGGTGAAACGTTAAATCGCGCGCGGGACGAACAACGCGCTGTTCGTCGCGTGTCGCTTCCGTTCTGATTAAAAACAGGCGTTAATGGCCTGTAATCAGACGAAGCCAATTATGCGACCTCCCCTGTCGCGATGTAATCAAAACGTGGAATCGACCGGGGGACTAACCGCGCGGTCGCGAGGAACCGGGTGTCACGATCACGCCGTGCCGTTAACGAGACAAAACGCATTGGCCACGCTAGATGTTAAAAAAAAAAAAAAAAAAGAGGAAAAGGAATAGAGGGGAGGAAAAAAAAAACGAGCGAGCGTGAAGTGCAATAAATTCAGAGAAAATGTATCGGTGGTCAGGCGTTCATTAATATCGTTCGCGCGGTCGAACGCAGACGAATTGCATATTTCATTTCGCGGCGCGGTATAAAACACTCGGCTCAATAAGCGTTTAATAAGTGCGTTCGAAAACCGATAACACACAGCGGAACGATGAAATATCACTCGCGATCTCCTTCGCGATTCGCCGCGTGACTGCGGAATCTGTGTGTATGTATGCGTGTGCTTGTCGAATTTTTTGTTTTCGTGTAAACCGTAACGCGGCGAACTTAACTTATTACCGCGTGTCACCTGTGAAATATAGATGACAACGCGGATATCGATCGGCGGCTGTTTTAATTAATTCGCTTAGGTTCATTAAAGGTCGCGTTGCTATTAAAATTTTACGCTGCATTGACTCACGTTGGCTAGGCTACGTTGAACAACTAGAACGGCGGAACGATCAATTAGGAATTACGGATTTTGGATTTAGCTGTCGCGCGTAGGGTAAGTCGAGGAAAGGGCAACGAGGAGGTTATTTAAAGAAAGAAGCGGAAGTTACGCGAACACCAGGCTATGTTAATTCATCGAACAGCAAAGTTTCATTGTCAAGCTTCATTCTTTCAACGTTAAAGCCATGTTTCGGTTAATATTCGTCGTCACCTGGATTCTTAAAGAAATCAAAGTATTTGTAATACTGCGATAAATTATTATGCGTTCTGAGTTCGTTTTCGGTAACTTAAAGATGCTTTAAATTGACATTTAAATCGACTGAACCGTAAACGGTACTAAACTCGAAAATCCTTCGCGTCCCTACGTTAACATCGTTAGTAGTGACTACCACTGATTGCTCACTTTCGCAAAGATTTTTCATCCCGCGTGCAGACAATGGAGAAACAATGAGACGAGCCGGCACGGCCGGTGTATCGTTGATTTTTCAATTTACGAGGTATCTCGCGCCCGAGGATGGCGCGTATCAACCGGGAAATTTCAACCGTGGAGCAAGCTTCGCTTAAAATAACCGGGCCGTGTGAGTAGCATACGAGCGTGCTCTGGCGTATAATAAATGAGGAAGAAGGGTAGCCGGGGCGGCCGTCATGGCGTCACCTTATTAAAATCGGGAGGAGAACCGATATCGGGCTGCCAGATGATCGAGTATCGATTCTCAATTACGCCTTAATGGCAACGTGCGGCAACCGTATCGGTCAGGTGTATCAGGTCCCTAACTTTGCGAGTAGATCGTCTATCGTGACGGCAAATAGAGACGGATGATGGACCGAATGCACGGCGGGTAATATTTTACGCATTAGCGCGCGGAATGTTATCGAACGGGGGTAAGGGATAGTTGGCCGCGTAGTGATATCGATGAAAGGAAATACCGAATGCTCGGCGAATACTGAAGGAAATCGGGGAAATGATTAGAACGCAATTCCGTCGTGCGTGCGTCGAGAAAATGGCTAACGGGGGAGGGGGGTAGTAGAAGGATCGGGATGAAAGAGAGATCAGTTTCTCCCTCGGTCGGTTTTAATAAGACAACCTAGTTGGGGTTGGTTCATGATCCTTGTACGAGAACTCGTCGATGTGCTGCATATACTGACCTGACAGGCAACCGACGTATTAGCAACTTTGCTCGTGTTTCACGGTAGCAAAGGCTCTCTTTCTCTCTATCCATCTATCTCTATCTGTCTATCTTCCCCTTTCTCTGCCGGGCGCGCGCGCGCGCGCTTCACCGCCATCGCAACGTTCCTTCTCTGGGCAATGTTCTTGACATCTCTGAAACTGTTACTCCGGATAGACGCAGAGATTCGATTCTCTTAGGCCCGGTTTGTAGCGGACGTCTGTTCGGGAACAACGGAGCTGTTCAACAGCTCGATAATCGATCCGTCGATTCTCACCGATCCGAACCGAGTTTGTCTACTCTGGCTCTGTTTTTTTTCTTTTTCTTTTTCTTTTTTTTTCTTTTTCTTTTTTTTTTGTAGCAACGTTTGACGTTTTAAGTGAAAATCAAGGGGAGCGAGAGAAGTTTCTACAGGCGAAGGATTCTTCGCCCCTCGGTCTGATCTATAGGGACGCTATGAATTACGCTGAATTAAAATTTCCACGCGACACGCTTCTCATAAAAGTTCCAGGGCATAAAACTCCCGTCTGGAGAATTATAGCAGTTTCAGTTTCAAGTTATATCAAGCTGTCGCGAGATCGAATAAGCGAGGGCCAAAGGAACGATTATTTCTCGAAAATGTTCGGCGACGAGTTTCCACGGGCGTTCGTTTATTTTCTCTAGTGAACGTAATTACGTTCTTCCGATGCCGGGATGACTCGTCTTTTCGGAAAGTGGGGAAATTTTCCTTGGCTGTTTGGAGACTGATGCGTCTTGATAGAGGGAACTTTATCACCGTGTAATATTGCTGTTACGCTGCCGTGTAATTGCTGTAACGCGATTACACGCGCGGTCGGTCGAAACTTTGCAGATGCGTTCAAACGATACATCAAAATATTAATTTCAAGACGGCTCTTTAAGATCCTTCGTGGTTGTTTGTTGGAATTACCACATTGTTGGAATTACCACTGTTGTCAAATTGCTCGATGTGAACTCGCCTTCAACACATTTGAAATTGTTTGTATATATATTTTACAATTGTCAAGTACTATTAGTTTTATTTAATTTTTTAATTTTTAATTATTTAATTTTAATTTTATTTAAATGTTATTAATTTATTAATTTCGAGTATTATTTCTAGCTTTGAAACAACTATAGTATTAGAGTTACGACTATGCGGCGCATCAACTATTTATAAATTCTTTGCCGCGTAAAATGTTAATTCGCTAGAGTGTAACTTGTTATGAAGCGAGATATAAGACAGAATTTTGCTTCAAAACGAGACTCGTCTGAGACATTCAAACAACAGACGTTGTACATTCGAGTCACAAAATTCCCAGTGAGATCAATAGTCGTTTGAAGAACGATCGGAAGAAATATTCAATCCGCGTTGCACGCGGACGTGGAAAATTTGTTGGTACTCGCAAATGCAGGATTTCTCCGTTCCCTTGGCCGAGAAAGACCTTGGATAGCTATTCCGTGGAAACGTCGTCGAACTCGTTGAATATCGCGGACGTATATTTTTCGGTGGCGTGTTGAATCGCGAAATTCCTCGGGAAACAAGGTCGGCTCGGACGGACCGCGCGCTGATATATCCGCTTAACTTGGCAAGGGTTTACTACGAAATCCCGTGAAATCGACTGGGTCTTCTCCGCGGATCGAACAGGATCGACAGATCGCTCCTCTCGGAAAATGGGTGGGAAAACACACGGCGTGGAAAAGAACGATTGATATTTGTGGTATTTCCGATAGTGAAAAGTTGATGGCGGTGCAAATAAAAGGGACAACCTTCCCCTAGGACGGTAGGAAAAAGTTCTCGGTGGAACGGAGATGATTGTTCGCAAACATTGTTACGCCGGGGAGGCTTTGCGCGCGCTGATACAAAATGTCAGATTATGTCGCGTCGCATGCACTTAAAAGTTGAAGCACTCCGGACAGGACTGAATCTTTAACGCTTCCGAGATGGTTACCCCCGCTCTCGATATTTACCCTTCCATTAACAAGGAAGGATCCAACTCGCCGCGGTCGTATTAGTTCCCCAAAGTAATTAAACCGCTCTTCCGTCGTTTTTCTCTAGGTTCTATCCTTTTAACTCGTGTACGCAGTAGTCCACGGTTCCCTGCCTCCCTCCTCCACCTCCGTCGCAAATTCAGATTCGCGCTCGATGAAAGAATCTTCGCTTCGTACTTGGGGAAAGGAAAAGTTGCTCCAGTTTCTCTCCTCCCTCCCTCCTTTCGCTTTATTAACAAAGAACGATTATCGCCGCGCACCGTTGTCGAGTTTGTTGCTTTAATAAACGAAACGGACGCTGATTGAATGAGTGGTCGCGAGGATGCAGAATTTCTCATTAATTTCCTGTGGTATCTCTTGGATACTCCTTGCTATAGGGTATAAAGAATAATGATAATAATAATAATTTAAAAAATGCGGAGAGAAAGAAAAGGGACGACCGTCGTCGCTTTCGTAATTAATTGTATCTCGCCTATCGCGTCGATTTTCTTCCTTTCCCTTTTTCGCGTCGCGTCACGGGAAATCGACAAACCTCGCCAACCACCCTTTCTCCTTTCGACCCGGCGTTAACGGGGAGACGAAGGACGAACTGCAGAAAAAGAAAGGAGAGAGAACAAGACAGCTTTGTGCCTTCCGCGGTTTTATCTCGCGTACAAATTCGCACATTGTTGCTTTTATTCCGAAAGTTCCGGCCGAGGGACAGATTGTCAGCTGGTAGCGCGAGCCTGCGACGCGAGCTTTCTTTTCAACCGCGGTTCTTTTTATTTCTTGCCGCAGTGTGGTCGCGCGTGTACCGTGCGACACAACGTTACGGGACAGACGATAGACGAGAGAAGGGCCGAGGATAGAGCGGAAAATGTGAGACGAAGAGAAAGAGAGAGAGAGAGAGAGAGAGGGAAATAAAGCGGGTCGGGGCTGCTTTCATGCGATGCCCCATTCACCGTGGAAATTAGGGCAAGCGCTTTAAAGTTCATTGAAAAACTTGCACGGCGAATCCGCATGAAAAGAAAAAGTTCTTGCGCGAGCGAATTTCGAGAGTTCCTTATTTCGTCGTTGAAAGAGCGCGAAAGTAGCTGTTCCGCGTCGTATCCGGGCGTTTGTTATCGCCCTTTGTCTCAATTATCCTACACCGAAAATGTTCATGGCCGTTCGCGACCCTCCTTTCCCCTGCTGAATGTTCACTCTTTCGTTACTTTTTCCCGTTTTCTAATGGCTAACTCGCGGAGGGCTGTTTCCTTTTAAGGCTCACGTATTTACGGAGGGGGGACAACGCTCTTCTAATTCCAAGTTAGCTCCTTGTCTTGTAACGTCGAGTCACGTTCATGGTACGAGTTCTGAAAAAGCAGTCATTGAAATCTCAAGTAACGAGTTTATTTCCTTTGGACGCTCTTGTATTACTTTTTCAAGCTAGATTCCACGCACATTCCTCCTACAATAATTCCTCCTATTATTTGCACAATGTTTTCTACATTTAGCGTTTACGATGTAAAAAGTTACAGAGCGATGTTTGTCTAAGAAAACTGTAGACGCAAGACGTCTAGCAAGTCTGTTCTGACAAAAAAAGCGTTAGTGTAATCCCTCGAACTGTATCGGCGCAATAGTTCATCCGCCATCGAATAAAAAATCCAAATACTCGATTCCCTCTGCCAACGATAATAATAACTCGATCAAAGGAATTAAGGAAAATTCAAGAATTTTTTGGAGAACTGTTTTCACCTTGGGAACCGCCTTTTTTAACAGCCAAAAGGCGAATTAGTTGGAAAATTTTCTGAATACTTCGAGCTATCGAGAATGAATCAGAGTCTTTGGAGTCGTATGGCAGACAATAGCTGAGGGAATCGAATTGGTGGAACAGGAGACCGGTAATGGGAAAGTATAGTTGACGCGTGGGTCGGTAACGTGGCGCAAAATGGCGGACATCCGAACGTGCAACGTGGGCACGAACACGGGGGTGTGTAGTAAAGGGGGTGGACAAAATTTACCACTTGCAGCTGGACAAGCGGACACGTAATTAAGCCGAGCAGATAAACACGCAATTACCTCGGCGACGACGGGAATCGAGGACTAGGCGCGCGGGCTGGTTGAAGTTGCAGTCGTGAAATTGCAGTCCGTCTATCGGCCAGACGACTGCCAGAAAGAAAAACACAGATCGTTCTTCCAGTCGGCGAACAATTTGCAAATTTGACAATCGTTAGTTAGACGTTCGATTTTGTTTGCCGATTCGGTTTACCTAACCGTTTCGCTCAGACTTTGACAGCGTAGTAACGCGGGGTGAGAGTTTATTGGTTAACCCTTGGACGTCGAATAGCTTTATGCCCGAGCGGGCAACGATGGTCGGGTCAAATTCGACATGATATTATACGCTGCAAAAATTTAAGGCACGTTGACACTTTACAGAGTTTGGTCAGGAGGGAATTGCTCAGAATTTCGTTTACTCGTGAGAGAGAAAGATTGATAATCGTTTGCAATTATTTAGCGTAATTTCAAGTCTAAAACAACATTGTTCTTACACGTGTGTAAATTATTTAATATTTTCGTAATGGTTTAACATGCACTGTGACTTGCTTCCATATTTCAAAAGAAATAGTTCTTCGAATAAATCAATTTTAATAAAAATATCATTTTCTTGCGTTATCAAAATTTCAATTTTAAAGTTAAGTCAATTATAATTAATTATACGTTATATAATTAATACCGTAGCCGTAATGTTCTTGTTTCTCGGAAAGATGTTCGAAGAAGTTTCGAAGTTGTTTCCTCCGATAAGGGTGCTCCAAACTTCTGAGCAGAAATGTACTTCTTTCTCTACGTAGCGAGCAAATTTATCCATTAGATTTTTCCCTCAAACGTTTCAGCTTTCTTTTTCAAATGTATTTATTTATATTTTACACATTTCTGATCGAAGGGGAAACATACGATAACACATATTCATATTTCATTATATTATGCAATTATCCCTTTACCATCCGAAAGTTGAAGAAACAAACGATAAATATCTCTCCACCTTTCTTCATCGTCGTAACCAGCGCAGCGTTCAGTACGACGCAGAAACACGGGTAAAATTAAAAGTTGCGATTTCCTGTTAAACAATAACGGATCACGTGTAACTATAAATATTAGTTTAACGATGTTACTTTGCACGTCGAGAGTAAATCGTCGCTTCGAAAATTCCACGCTGCGCATCCGCATCCGTGTTATGCTCTCGGGGCGTAAAATATCGTTGTTCCAGCGCGTTATCTCTCCGGCAATATTGAAAAAGTGGGAGCTAAAAAATTCGCGCGCAGTCAGAAACGATCTTGGACCAGAGAGTTGCTTCGAACGCGGAAAGAGATGCAGATTCATAGGACGCGGTTTTTTTCTCTCTCTCTCTTTTCCACGCTCTTTAGCCAGAGATTCCGCCTTCGCTCATTTTTGTAACCTCTGCACTTTAGAGCGCGTTCGTGTTACTTCGCTAACGACTGCTCGTAATTTTTTACTGGGATTTAGGCAAACAGGGGAAATAGAAATCCCGGTGAAACTTCCCCCGAGCTGAACACCGTGACGGTGGGAAGGATAAAGAGTGGAAAAGAAAGGAAAACGCTTCGCGTGAAACCATTCCGTGATTCCGTTTTATTCTCGAACAACCGTAAAATTCGCGACGATAAGCAGGAGAGATTGAGAACGTAACCGCTTGCGGTCATTGCTCCAGAGTTCTGTTCGCTGTTGTTCCATCATAAAGTCGCCGGTGTTGCGTCGTTAGAAGCAAAAAATGCAACGCGTTCGCGCATTAACCGACAATCTAGTAAGCTGTTACATGGACGTGTTGTAACTTGAAGCGAAGAAATTGGAATTTTCTTCTTAGAAAGAAGATCACGTGGAACTTGCTGTGTTTCGTCCAACTTTGAGCCACATTAGATAACGAATAAAAAATTCAAAGTTGCAATTTTTCACACATCGGATCGTGATATAATTCTCGTTGGCCAATCGAGAACGACGCTCGAACGCATTTGAGTTTGGTGGCACAACGTGAGCGACGTATTGCTTACGAAGCTCGATGTGTTCCGCAAAGTGGAGGGAAATCCGACGTGTCCGTCACGCGCCCGACAAGTAGAATAATAATTCCGAATGGGGTGCAGTTCGCTCGTCAATTTCACCGTTTATTCCCTCAGCATCGGAGAGTCAGGTTCGCGTAACCAAGCTTGCAGCGCGTCTTGCTTAACGAGCCTCGTTAGCCTTCCCGATAGACGCGAGCTATGTGTTTCCATTCGTCTTAAATAACGGATTGCGGCGGATGGATGAGTTAAAAGTGACTCGCAGCCAGGATATCTCGAGGAAAGGTGTTGATCTAGATCACGTATTCCAGTCTCCGCATCCTGACTATCCGGACATGTGTAACAGCGATTGCGATGTATCGAAATGTAAGGCATGGTTAAACGTGGGATTTTCTAATACATCTGTACACGTTTTTAATATCGTACGAATGATTTTTTTCTGTCCCTCGTTCTCTTAGAATCTCACTCACGATTAATAAATGGTTACAATTAATTGGCAACCTTCCTCCCCTCCCCCTGCTACGAAATTCTGGTTATAAAAAGAGTTAATTGAAGCTGCAATTGAAAATCTGACGTGTGTTAATATGTACGAACATAAGACTCAAGTTGCACGATATTGTAGAGAATTGAAACGTACGCTCAATTCTGTATTTTTTTAACCCATTGCGCTGGCAACTGGTTCGCGGACCATAACGAGTGACCGAGCCGTATACATTCGTTGCTTTCTTGTTCTTTTCGAACTCGTCGGTATGATATCACTGGGTAGAAATGATTAAGAAGCAATGAATTTATCATTTGTTTTGCCTGGGTTACATTTAAATATACTTGAAACTGAGAGAATGTTGCAATTTGGGACAAAAAATCCTCGACGTGCGTGGTACGTGTCATTCCAGCGCAAGAGGTTAATTCAGGCAATCCGTGAACAATTACAGTACAGAATTGTTAATAACGCTTGGCAGATTTTCTTTCTGTATAGAGAGCAACGTCATTCGACGTTCCCAAGTTTCGAAACAAACATAGCACTTGCCCTGGCAAGACCACCGAGCGCGCGAACGCGTGTAACCACTGAAATACGACCGCTACTAAAATATGAGTTGCCCACGTGTCAAGAATTACACGGATTGAGATCGAGATTATTTACGACGCGCGAAACAGGGAAATTTCATATTTAAACGGTGAACGAGGATCGTAAATTTACACGTTCCATTTTTTAATATCCTCCGCCGCGTAGGTGGCGTGCCTTAGCAAGCGAGGAATAAGGATGATATGTCGCTGAAAGGAGCGGCGGATTCAGCAACGAGAAAGAACACGCTCGCCTATTCCTAGGAAGGAATTTTCGTATAGCATCGCGCAGATGCCGAAAGGGCCAGACAGTTATCGGACGATAACTTTCGCAGGCATCGCGGACGAGAGCGAAGGCGCGAGCGGCGATAATAACCCGTAGAAGGCAGGAGACGTCGTTAAACGGTGGCACGGGCGCGGACATAAATCTTGGGAGAAACACGCGTGGCAAAATTGCCACGGAGGCCAACCTTGCCTCTCGGAAAATATGTATCACCATCCTCCTTTCTCATCCTTCTTCCACCGTGCTGTCTCTCTCGCGCAGCCTCCTTTCGCAACAAGTTCACGTATTTTTCGAAAAACCGAGCGGTGGAAGCGAGAAATTCCAGCGACGTTATCCCCGTCGGAGACAAAGAGATCCGGGATGAAAGTTCGGTCCATCGAAATTCCGCGCGAGGGACCGTCGGAATCAGGCGATTCCTTTCCAAATTGTCTCTACCCCGAGCCGGGTGTGGATCCGGTTGTTCTCGTTATTTGTCCGCTTTCGCGTGCTCTCGAGCAGCATTTTCACGCCTCTCGATGCGACGACGTCGGCCGGGAAATTACAGGGACCGCGTTCCCCGAGTCGAGACTGAAATTCTCTGGTTTAAAGTTTAAACGCGCGAGCGATCGAAATCTCCAAAGAACTCGGAAAATTCTCATTAAGGAATCAAATCAGCCTAGAGGGGGACAGGGGTGAGCTTAGCTAAAATTAACTACGTTGAAACCGTCGAAACACTGTATTGGTTTGTTTCGCCTCGCGTGATCTAGATTTTCGCGACCTGCGGATCACGATACGGATGGCGATACACGATGCGGCTGCATTATCGGCGTTTTAATTATCAATTATCCGCGTAACAAGGAAACCAGAAGCGGGGCGATCGGTGTTGGAAATTCGAGAACTCGATAAATCGCGAGCGAGCTCGCTCCGTCTCTTTTCCGGGCGGTGCAGGCTCCTTCTCGGAGCGCACGCTGTCTGGCATATGGAGGAGGTACTGCAATGCAGTTGCCCGCCGCGCTGAGCCTGCCGGGTATTCAGGCATAGCCAGGCACGAGAGAGAGTCAGCCACGAGTCAGCCGCGCAGGGAACCAGCCACGGTATATATAAGACGGCCAGGCAGAACAGGAAGGCCGGCCAATAGCGTAGACATCCGCCTCGAATTTTGATTATTCTTCTTCCATTCGCTTTCCCGCTCTGTCGAGTCGTTTTCTCGCAGTTTGTCTCGAGTGCGGAAACTTTCGTTTCCTAGTCGCAGTTGTTTCTTCCGAAGACGAGAATTTACAATTTCGAAATGAAGCTAGTCAGACTCTCTTCGTCTTTCGCGTTGTTCATAACGTTGTGTCGTATCTGATTTCAATCGAATGGAAAGCGCGAATGGAAAGAAAGGCGATGAAAGAAGGGGCACAATCCACCGACGGCTACGACACTGCGTTTGACCTGGCGTGTCGTGGCGCCGGTTGTTTTTAAAGTGGCCACTCCACGACATCGCGAGCACTCCGGTCGCCGCTAATGCCAATACCGCCGCCGGTTCAGTTTCCTTTAATTACAGTAACGGAGCTCCGATAATCGTCATTATGGAAGAGCCAGTACGGGCGAGCTCTCTCCATTGATCTGTCCCTCGACGGTTATCGACGCGTTAATCACGCAGGAATTACCATACCGTTGCATATTATCGCGACCGTTCCCCTCGCCCGTTGCCACGCGTTTGTGCCGGCCCCCACGTTTATCAGCTCTCAATCGAAATCCACGCTCGCTCTCGTCCCGTTCGTTCCATTCCATTCAGAATTCACGCGCGTTCCTCTCTCTCTCTCTCTTTCTCTCTTGTAATGGAATAATTCTCACCGAACAAACTCTCGTTAGTTCTCGTCAGTTGGAGAATCGGCGGCCTACGCCAGTGTCGACGGAGCGGAGCGTCGCGGCGCCGAGCGTCGGCCGTTTTTAAGGCGGCCTTTAATATTGCACACGCGGCAGAACACGCCTGGAAACGGTTCTGGAGCCTCGAAGCCGGGGTAGTCTCACCGAAGCGGGTCGTGACGAGGTTCAACGGCGAGCCGCCGGCTACGACTCCCTCGCGATAAGACACGACTTAAATCTACAATTCCTCGAGCCACCCTCCTTACGAGCCTCTGGCGACACACACGGCCACGTGTCCCGCCCGCTCGGGGCTTTGCCTCCCCTTTCAACCCTCTCGCGCCGAACATGCACCCCCGGATACACACGTACAATCCGGAGCATTGGCGTATAATCCATTGTCGAACCTTAACCTAAAATACGCCAGCGAGAAACGCGCCGACGTTTCCGACGTTTCCATCGAGCGCAATCGCGTTTTTTTTCTTTTTCTTCTCCCCCTCTTCCCCCTCTTCGACGCGGAATATCGGTGTACACACATATGTATGTACGTACGTCGAACTCGCGAAGTCGTTCGACAAGTCGATTCGTTCGAACCATCGACAGACTTTGTGAAATCTTTGCACGCTGTTTTTCTTTTCTTTTTTTTTTTTATAGAGAGAGATTTCGGAAAGATTTGCGAAACGTTGCGAAGTGAAAATTAGTTATTCGGACGGTGTTAACATTTTTTTGTAGAATTTTCGAAACAACGTTTGAACACAGCGCTAGGTTTAGTTTTCGAACAACGAAGGACAGAAAAATACAGGAGGAGATATTGTGAAATTATTTATTGTCGCTTGGTATTTCGCAACGTGCGCGAAAGTACCAATATCTCTGGAATATCCGTAGATGTTTAAAATACATCTTCCGTGGGAGGAATATAATAAAGTTTGACGAGCTCCGTGCACTCCCCTTGGTCTTCTGTGGCTCAAGGCTTCCAAGTTTGCATAACTCAAAAATTCTCTGCTGTTCGGATATCACGTACGACAGAGCCAACTATTCGTCGCTGTGCGATAAACTTTAATCGAATTAACCCTTTCACTACTACCGTAGGCGTCTAAAGGTGCTTAAAAGAATTGCTCCTGTATGTGTTTAACCTAACTTTGATCCGCTGACACGAGCATAATGTCAATGTTAATTTTTTACTATGTGCACCAAACAATTCAGAGTAGAATTCAAATAAATAAACAATATTGGTTTAACGTAGTGGAATTCAGTGTTTTGATTATTTTAATATACTTTCTCAGAAATGCACGAAAGGTTCTCGGTGTGGATCGCGACAGAATTCCTACCGTACCGGTACGGCTGATACGTCTCAGAATCTGCCATGGCCAATAGATTAAAACGAATAATTTTACAATTTCTTGAAAAAAAGAAAAACACGAAAGTTTATTGTACGACATTCGATTTCTACGAAGGATCCTCGTTTCTCAATCATTCTTCGTCAAAAATACTCCACGATCAAATATCTCCAGATGCTGCGATGGAATCACGAGTCGGAATGACGGAACGCGAGCGTAGTGAAATTTGTCGAACGCGAACTTTGCAATTACACGAAACGGATGCGTGCTACGTGATCCAACGAAATGGCCAACGAGCGTGTCGAATTTCCCGGAAGTCGTAGCTGCCAGTGCGACGCCAGTGCGACTTCTTGGAGTCGCGCCCGTAGCAGAGGTCGTTCTCTTTTAATGCTCGGACCTGTCGTTCGATGGGACGCGTTTCCATTGCCCGCGCTAGGTATATCGCGACTCTTACGATGTTCGTTTCAACGCGGGCTGCGTCCTCGTTGTCGTCTTATTCGCCGGTGTAGCCGGTGTCGAGAGATATTGCACTGCCGGTTCCCCGTTCAATTTGCACGAACGTTACCATTCTTCCTCGAGCGTCGCTTAAGCGAGTTTCCCATCCGAGGGAAATGCCAAACGGAAATTTCGGCGCTCCCCAGGTGTTAAAGACAATCGCGCGTGGTGTCGATCGTGCATACCTCTCTCTGCGTGTATCCCTTCGAGCTCGAACGACTGACGTGGAAGACGAAGAAACTGTGGTTGATGTGAACTACTTTTACTGTGTAATAAGAATCTGATGGCTTCTATCAGATTCTTGCTTGAATCATAAATGTTATAAAAATTTACTGTTCTTCTCAAAGCCCTCCTTTCTTATCGAAATTTATTTGGATTATCCTTTCCAAAGGATTCTGAGGAGACTGTAAGGCTTTGAAGTGTCGATGATAATGCGAGGATAATGTAGGAAGTGGTAATGTGAGGAAATGCGTTTCGTCTCAGAGTCGCTCTGCCTAGACTCATCAGTGGGGCTGATGGCAGCGACCCTTACACCCCAGACGCTTGTTTTTTTTTCTAACTACTCGCTAGGCTGGACGGTCACCCATCCTAGCGGTGTTCCGCACTCTGTTTGCTTAACATCGAATATCGTTAGACTTCGACGCTAGGCGCACAGCCACTTGCGGCTTGTACAAGTCGGTGTTCGAAACTCGTACTCGAGGGACTCTAGGCCGCTACAAGACGTAGAGCATCTAATTTGGAGTTTTCTAATTGTAAGCGGTCAAATGGTTTATCAAATTTCCGATTTGTCACGCGTGTTTACGCACCGTTGGCCTTAACAACCGGGGATTTGCCAGGGGCGGAAGGGGGGTTTGTCACGAAATTGGCCGGTGTTTTTACACAACCGGCCGCCATTGTACAAGTATTTTAACTTGCCGCCGAGGGAATATTATTCCGCTCGCGTTTCCCCTCTTCCTCCCTCCTCGAAACTCTCCGCGTATCGTTCCGTCGTTTCGATTCTCCGCGTCCCGTTCGGGTGAAAATATGGATTAACGATAACGCGCGTAACAGCGGGCCGGAACCAGGGGAACCTCCGATACCGAGAGAAACAATAACGCGATAATGATGAAATATCGTTTTTCTTTCGTGCCGTTATTAAATATAAATGGTTGTTTCGACTCCGGTATCGTTTTGTTCGCTGATTAACGCTGGTCGAATCAACGGCACGCGAATCTTCCCTCGTTATTTCCCCGTGGTTCTTTGTCGATCGTAACCGTGTATATACGGGGTGTCCGGGTTCCGTTGCCTTTCACAGACGGGAAATAAATTGAAGAGAGGTGGGAGAGAAAAAAAAAACTTCGTTCCGTTCAAAGCGTTGTTTTCGAAGGAAGTCGTGTTTGAAAATCCGTCAAGTGCCTGGCATTTCGCCAATTTCGTACTGGAAATTTCGCTAGAAGCGAACGATAAACACACGCGCAAATAAATGAAGAGAACGTGGAGCGATATTTTTTTTATTTCACTTGGTTCAAAATTCCTTTACCTCTTTTAACTTTCGTCGAGTGAAAAGAATTGCGCAACCTTTGAAACCCCTTGAACTTGACAAATCTTTCAAAAGATTTTGTTCCTATTACCCACTCTTGCTCTTCTCAGTCCAGAATTAGCCCGATCCAGGTATATTTGAAATGTGTTGAAATTCAATTTCGGGGCCAAGCGTCGCGTGTATTTTTCTCGATTTAGTTCCGCCGCTTTTCCCGATTCTGCTACGAACACCTGCTACGGACACGTTGTACACGACAAAGGTATAACGCGCAACGTTCGACGATAAAAGAGTAAGAGATCAGAGGGCAAAGAAGGGAGCAGTGTAAACGTAAGGCGGAACGAAATAACGCGGCACGCGACCGCGGTGTAAACCATGTCGTCGTTGACACATCGGGCTGTCCTTTTATTAAAAATATCGCTGGGCCAATCGCTTCTCTTGGGTGGCTAGCGCATCATAAACACCGCGGCCGGTGCAAACAGGTGGCTCGATATCGGGCGTGTTTGCAGCCAGATTGGCGATTCTGTTGGATACTTCATTCTCCTCTCGCGCGATTTCTCGGGAAAAATTAAGAACGAGACGAAAACGAAAGCGGGAGTGGTTCGAGACGCGCGCGAGTTGCGAGGAAAACGTCTGACGATTCGTTTCTATTGATTGATGACGTTGGCGTGTTCCTTCTTTTATTCGACGCTCGTCTACCTTTGTCGATCTTCGATCAATCCATTTGCATCGCGCTGCCGCGATGATCCGCGGTCAACGACTGGCTGAGAGTTTAACATTAATTATCCACAAACATACATTTATTATGTCACCCTTTGTACCGTGACGTTTCATTGTGATCAATCGGTATTGATTGAGAAACCAGGGCAAGTCGATACGTTCTTCAGTTATTAGTTTCTGGAATTTTTGTTTCGGGTTAATTAATGAAAAATGTTTTAAAATATACTACTCTTTTGTTTCGTGAATCGTATATTTCGAGAAGAGACGGATTGTCGAATGTTTCATTGATGCGTCAAAACGAATCGATCAACTATATTGATAATACGTACAATATGTGAAATATTTCCTACCATTTTTTCCTACTCAATGCACAACAGTACAGACAGAGCGATCGATAAGAAATTAATCGCTCTCCAACCTTGAACGACAATTAATTCAATTAATATCTTGCAACACACTTGCATTCTATCCAAATTGGTGTGCGTCGAAGTTGTGACGCGAGTATCATAGAGCCGGAAACGAGATGAATAATACAAACAGACAGTTAAATGATAAATTTCATTCGTCTCGTTTCGATCAAACTAAATACGCAGAGTTTATATAATTTCATTTGCTCCCCGTTCATTCTCTCCTAAATATTTCAATCGGGACGAATTACCAACGACTCGGTTAATTATCACGCCAGACTTTGGTGCAATGATCCTTTTAGCGTAGCTCGCAAATTCGATTAATTCACTTTCGAATTTCTGCAACAACTTGGCGATAGTTTGATATTATTTTTTATCGTATCGGCGCAAAAGAAATGACAAAGTAGAGAGAGAGCCAGAATACGCCCTTTGTTTCGAGCGTTTCCATCGGTGTAATGCACTCGTAATAGCAGCAAACTCGATCAAATGGTTCTCCGAAAGCTTAGCTTCACTCGTTAATATTGTAATATCGTAATAGTAACATACCGATGGCAATGGGTGTATCATGTGCGTTGGGTGAAAGAGACGAAAGAGAAAGAGAGAGAGAGAGAGAGAGAGAGAGAGAATGGCGCGTGCCAATGACACGGAAATTCTCTCAAATAGAGGTACACGCACGTGGCCTACACACGTACTTAGATCGATTCGCTCGTTGAACGAACGAGCGAAGCAGAAGCAAAGAGAGGAGAACATCGACATTGTTGGGTTTCACTCGGCTGGATTTCGGCAACACGTCGCGATAGATCTTTTGATCGATCGTCCATTGAAACGATCCGGTAGCGCGTAATCTACGATCGATCGATTCCCGTATATCGAACCGAACTGACCGAGAACGAATTAACCTACGTTATATGGATCCGAGTCGACGGAATTACGTAACGCGCCTCATGCGAAATACATCATGCGTTTGTAATTTTCGCCGGCACTATCGTCGTCGATTAACGCTGGAGTATCGCGTTATCCTGAGCAAGTTTCACCGACTCTGTGGTTTCGACGTTTCGTGTTGTCGACATGTAAAAATTACAATTACTATCGCTGCTCGTTTCACGATTGAAGAAAAATCGCTACTGAAGAAATTGGATCGATAGAAAACGTAAGATTCAATATAAATTGATTATAATTCAATATACGTGATCGATACCACAACTGTGTTGATTGTGTAATGTACGATTTGAATGGAAAGAAGAATATGATGTACGAAGGCGTGTAATTCAGATGAAGATAGTATCTCAGATAGAAGAGATACAAATAGAACATCAAACGTCATATGCGTTTTCTCCGAAGATAAAAAATGAGCTTTATTAAAATATTCTCGTAGTTATGGCACCTTGAGGGTAGAAGAATCCACACGATAAGCAACACGAGAGGGAGGAAGTAGTACGAGGGCCAAATAATTCAACTCCAAATTCTAGTTGAGATCAAACTAAAGTACACGCTTGAAGATTTTCCTTTTCTACAAAAAGACACGCAACGATCGAGGTGGAATATTCGAGGAGGCACGTGGACAATGAGCAATACTCTCCGCGTTCGAACTAGCTCTGATTAGTCCTTTGTTCCTGGGTCAATATTGCCGGCTCCGGTGTCCATTCATCGGCCATAGTTCGTCCAGATGATATGAAAACACGATAACAGAACAGACTGCAACGACGTTGCAGTCGAAAATCGAAATACCAGAATTCACGGACGATTTGCTGGATGATTAAGGGGGGGAAAGACTTTTTAATTCGTCGAGGCAGTTGGGCGAAGAGAGGAAAATGACGATGGGGATCGTTTCAACGTTGTTGGGTAAACGCGCGTTAACGCGCCATCTATTTAAATCAATTTGCAATTCATCGGGGAATTGATAATCGGCTTGGCTCTCGCGAATCGATGGTGCCACAGTAAAAAAAAAAAAAAAAAAAAAAAAAAAAAGAAAAAGAAAAAANAAAAAAAAAAAAAAAAGAAAAAAAAGGAAAAGGAAAAAAGAGAAGAGAGAAAGAGAGAGGAAGAATAAACGCCACGAGACTCTCAACGAGAGCTCGCTTCTGATCGATCGCGCGGCTGAAGAAGAAGAGCCGGAAGACGTATCGAGAGTCGAATCAATGTCCACGATTAATAGTCCCCCCCCCCCCCGCCCCCTCGAGCCGAGGTTTTCAGCCTCGTGGCGCGACGATTAAAATGCAACGATTAAGGATTCATTATCGCTGGGGAAAACGGAGGCGCCGCCGCTTCCGTTAACGGTGGCCCGGCGTCGTTTTTCACGGTGTCCGGTAAAAAAACGGACGATTATTTCCCCGCGAAACAAAGAGCAAGAGTAAATAATCGTTAAGCGTGGCCCGACGATGCAAATGCCTTCTTATTATTCCCGCGCGGTGGAATTATAGTAACGACTATAGTAACTATTCTCTCTCTTTCTTTTTCCTTTTACTTCCTTTTCCATCCATTTTCCTCCGTTACACCGAAACAAGGGTCAATGGAGGGTGGAAAAGATTTTCGTTAAAAGTTTTCCATTTACATTTAAGAGCTGGATTGGATAAAGAACATAATTGTCGAAGGGAGGAGGGCAAACAGTCGTTCCGAGAGACACGTGAATTTGCGTGGACGAAGGACCAAAAGATACGCGACGATACACGAGATCGCCCGCTGAGTTGAGATCGATCGTTGTCGCGTGATTATTCGCGAGATTCGTTTGCTGCCACGAGTATCATAATTTTCCGCGGGAAAATCACCGCGACGGAGAAGTAAACCGTTCGCGAGGAACGTGGTTTTCCCATTCCAAGCTTCGGTGAGAAATTCGACTGTTTGAAAGGGGGATAAAGGGATTCCGTAGCGAGGGGACCCGGGATTCCCGAGGAGAAACCGTACTCACCTTCTCGAGTATCCTCGCGGCGCAAATCGACTCCCCGACTCTTTAAACTTGTTCCGCTACGGTGGACAAATTTAAGTAGCGCGAGTCAATCTTTGGTTAGACATCCATCGGCCGTTGAACGAGCGCGACGTATCGTCGTGGGGCTGGGGAGGGGGGGAGTTTCTGTAGTTTCTGAAAGACGGAGAGAAAGAGAGAAAGGAAAAAGAAAGGAAAATTCATCGGGTACTCCCCGCGGAAATCGAAGTGGATCAGCGCGGAAGCTGCGAGCCTTAACCCGATTTGCGGATGGAAGCTTCCTCCCGGAACGAGAGAAGGGATACTCTTTCTTCTCTTCGCTATATATACCGGCTATATATTACTCCAGTAACCGAGCTGGAAAACCCTTGAAATAACTCGTAGGATCGCGCGAGTGCTCGCCGATCGAATTGGAAGGGAATAACCGATATCTCGATTAAACGATTGCCTTGTCGTCTCGTCGTCGGCGACAACAGCGAAATCTTCCTGCTACCGGATATCAACCGTGAGCTCGTTTTCTCTTCGCGGACAACGCGCCGCGCTTCCCTTCGGTCCGCCCAGCAGTTTCCCACGGGTTTACACGTTCGTCACAGGATATCCACGGGATATCTCTCGAAACGGGAAATAATCTTTGTCAGACTTGATTACTTTTATCGAAGGTCTCGAAGAAGATACCCATCGCAGTGGGAAACGTTAATTTCAGAATGTGCGCATCGATTCGCTTCGACTGCCGGTTTCGATGGACGAAGGGGAAGCTACTGGGCTTTCAACTTGACGAAGAATTTCGATGTTTTCTTAAAACGCTGTGAAGAAAGAGGAGAACTAGTTCGACTCTGTCCGCGGGAACGCGGTGCACGTCAATCGATCTGTCAATTCGCCGATTCGCGGAAGAACGTTCGTCTCGATTATTCGGATTCTTACGTACACATACATATTATATAATACATTCGGATCGTTGAATACGTACGAAAATTCGGATGTCGAACGCGTTGTTCGACAAGGTCCCTCTTGTCTTGCTCCTCCTTCTCCACGGTTTTGCAAAGGTTTACGTTTCTCCCGTCTGTGTCTACCGATGCGACTGTTCCCTGCATTTCTGGTTCGCGTGTTTGCACGATGCATGCTTGTGCAAGTGCATGCGCGTGCAATGTCCGCGGCGAGCAAACATAACCCGTCGGAAACACAAAGCAGACGGAGGAACGCTCGTGCAAATGTAAAAATGGCCAACTTTTCTCCGCGTGAACTCGACGACGGCGACGACGATTCCTTCCGTCTTTTGTTCTCCGTCTCTGTTCCGCCTTTTAAGCCAGCCAGCTCCCCTTTCTCTCTCCTCGCTTCTCTTTCCATCTCCTTCTCTCCTCGCGACTTTCTTATTTCTCTCTTATTTCTCCAACTTCTCCTGCCGCGACTTTTCCTTCCTTTCCTTCTTCAGCTTCCATTCGTCTTGCTCTTCTTCTTCGTACCTCTGGTTTGCCAGAGCGGGGCCTTAAAAGCGACGAGATTTACCGGTTCCCCCACCCCTCCGCCCTCCCAGAAAGGAACTCAAACGAAAATAAATCGAACAACCGGAAGGGTACACGTCGCGGAAGTTTGTAGAGAGGAAAATCAAAGGACTCTGATGAGAGGTTACAAGCGACTGATTTCCGTAGGTTTCTCTTTTAAAGCGGAGCGACGAAAGCACTCCGTTCGGGGGACGAGTTGTTTGGCGTGTGCCACGACATGCTTGTGTCGCGGAACGAGAAATTAACTTATAGCGTGGAGACTTTGGCTTACAAAATTCATCCGATTCGTCTGCCGTGCGACTTCAATTTTTTCATTTCCTTTCTTTTTTGAATCGTAAACGTTTGAATCTCTCCTAGCATCGTCGTTTCGTTCTGAAAGTCTTCTCTCGCACGATTGGCTGGTCCACCAACTTGTTTTGACCATGAATATTCAATATTTGGTGTTAATTGCCTATGTCAATCTGCGCAACTACTTTGTTTCTTACGTGGTAAAATGTTTTTACGTGGTTCTATAACGGGACTATAGAAATACAAAATATATTAAAATACATCTTATTCTGTTTCGTTCTTAAAATTGATGCACGCATACAAAACAGTGAAATTAAATTTTGTTAAAGATAAACGGTGATTTCAACGAGGTAGCGTGTGATACATGTAACGAATCTCGTATGGCAAATCTCTTATTGTATACAAGTTTAATTATTAATTATTATCAGTGCATACATACGTATCGTGACGTTAAAAATTGAGCTTGTACTTTCTAATTTTCACATCGTGATACGAGCAGCAAAGGGGTCCATTCAATTTTCCTAACTTTATCAGAAACACGTAACAATCTTTCACTGCAACCGTATCATCTTCGCAAACGATCAGACTGAATTTCAGCTCAGAGAGCTGGCTGTATTTTCGCGATTCACAAGGGAGCACGGTCAAGAGCTGGCGAATAATTAAGAGATCGATCGTTGCCGAGTTACCAAAGCTCTCTCTCTCTCTCTCTCTCTTTCTCTCTTTCTACTTCTCTCTGTCTGTCCATTCACGAAGGCCCCGAGTGTAACGAGTAGATTTCCTCCCGACGATCTTAAATTCGAGATGCGTCGACGCGGAATCAGAGGGAACTTAAATCCCCCCGTTTCCTCCCCCGAGAATTTCCACGCGGAGCACATGCACGCCGATTTCTCCGCAACTCGCACAGTCTTTCTCTACCTCTGGCTTCTCCTCAGCTTCGTCTCGTCGTTTGCGCCTGCCTTGTCGTTCAAAATCACCGGGAAACCGATGGACAGCCAAGTGGAAACGATTTAACAACACGGTGACCGTATCGAGACGCGCCGTCTAACGAATGTAAATAATAATAAACAATCCAAGCTATTGGATCTATAAAATAAAAATCTTGCGACAGGCCCTATTTTCTCGCTACGTGTTTTGAAAGTTTCGTTTCGGGATATTTGTTTAAAATTCCATTAACGCAGACGAGTCGTGTCCCACAATTGAGAACAAATTTTGTTTTTCTAATCGCGCGTTGTCAGATTCTCTTCCATCTTTATATATATATATATATACACAGTACGTTCTCGAATCTACCATCTTTCTACAAATGTGAGTCCGATATGCACATTTCATTTCTGAATTGTTACCGTATGGTTGCGATAGTTGGAAGACGTTGGTGAGAAACTGTCAATTCTTTTCGATTTTTGCTCGTGGCATCTGAAACTCACTATTTATTTACCAGCCGCGCGCGACGTTTGAATATTTCGTCAACCTCTCTCCGGCGAACGTGTGTATGTACAGCCTTCCATATTGGATTTCCGCTCATTTCGTGCCGGGGTGTATTTACGAGGGCATAGCTCGTGCAATCCTCGATAACCAGCAACGGCCGTACAACGCCTCCTTCGTTTCTTTCCTCTCTTTCACCAGCTCGTATCTCTTTAGAATTCACTTTGCTCGTTGTTCGACGAATGAAACCAAACCGAGGCGAGCTGTTATACTCGACTCGCGAAATTGTGGACGACGAATTGTATCTCGATCTCACCGATTTCTCTGCGAATGCACGAACGTGATTCACGATTTGACAACATCTTCTCGCGTTGGACCGTTGTAGAATGATTTAATTCGTCTCGTTACTTTAAAAGTTGAAAATTAAATATATTTACGCGTTCGTTGAAAATTCAAGTTTACGAAAATTCCTAGATTGCATGTAATTCAGAAAAAGATACATATAATGTTATATATACATATATATGTAATACTGACTGAATAGTATTAATACCAACCACTAAAGTATCATGTCAGAGAAATGAAAATACAGGGAAAGCGTGCGAGTTTAGAAAAATTTGATCGTTTCGATTATTCTGGTAATTCTAGCGTCAAATGAATTTCCAGTTTTGCTAATAAAAAAGAGAAATTCGTGTAAATATTCGCAGCTAAACAACGACAATGCAAATCTAGAAAGTGTTCCATCGCTTTGCATTCAATTGCGGAAATTACGGATAGGAGGGACACGTACAAAACAAAGAGACGGAAGATTCAAGGAACTTTAACGCGATCCGTAATGGCGTTCAAAATATTCCGGCGAGTATAATTTGTTTCCATCTCGTCCCGGTTAATCGACAATTTGCTTTCCAGTCCGCTGAACTTTCTGGTAATATTTACAGCCCGAGCGTTCGAATGTTCTCTCGTTCGTCCGAGGGAGGAGCCATTAAATTTGTAAAGCGTTGAGCGGCATGATTTTCGAGTTATTATTGTTCGAAAGGTTGGAATGAACAGAGATTTATTAATAGCGTGCCCCTCTTTTAATCTTTCCATCACCCTACTTAGTTCATTGTCGAGATTCTACGTATTTAACTATCCTCTGTTTCTTGTACGTTCGAGGATTGAATTTGTCGCTTGGTGTCAAATTGAGGCGATAGTAAAAAAAGTATTATTACGAACGAAAAGATAAAGAGCTGATTTTTCAGATGTTTTCATCAATAATAAATATAATAATAAATAATGATCTATATAATATATATAATAATAAATATATTTTCATTAATAATAAATAATAGGCTAAATTTTCATTCGATTGCGTAGAACAGTCGCACAAGATGCTGTTGTCACGTTCAGATATTTAATTTCACATGGTGATCGTATTCATTTCTAACCTTCTGATAATTTATTTTGAATTTTCATTTGTTACCATTGTGAATATCGCATTTTCGAAAAGGTGGAATATCGAATATAATTATAGTACGGTAGTATATCGTAATAATATTATAGCACAATCATTAGAAGGTAATACGTTGCTCGTCAAGGCACTTGAAAACAAATATTATTCGCAACTCTGCAACAGCGTTAAAAATACACGCTCCATGTTAGAAGAATAAACGTAAATAGAATCTCACTACTTTATCCACACTTACATGCTGCAAATATAATACAACATCTTATAAGAAAAATGTGTCAAATTGACGCAAGGGTTGATGGACGAGTGTTGATATCTCATTAAGATACTACTTGCTCGATAATGTTCAAATTTCATTTGAAAAAATGACATGTAACGGAAGAACTCGATTGGAAATGAAAATGACCATGGAGGAACGACTTTCGGATTTTGAAGTACTCTGAAGAATTCTGCTCACTTAACGACATGTAGTTTCTCACTGACGAAGAACGCGTTCGTGAAAGTTGTTTTCCGTCTCGATGTGTTGCGTTCTCGCGCAACGTCTGATATATTGTGGCAGCCTCTTTTCATCCTTATTCTTCGCGTGAAACTACCCACCTTCCACTCTACTGGTACCTCCGGTCTATCCGTAGCATTCGAGAGTCGAGCGCTCTTATTTGTCCTGAAATTCCCCACGGGAAAATCCTTTTCGAAACCATGCACCACGCCGAATTGCTATTCGGATCGTTCCTTCGCATCGTCTAAATTTCGAACGATCTACGAAAATCGGCCGTTCGATCGCGTCAAATTCAGCGATCCATAAATCGGGACGATTCTGCGTGCGTCGATCAAAGTCGTGCGGAAATTATCGGGGTCATTTGATCGCGTCATTGGTCAGGGGTCAATCCGAGGTCATTCAAGGTCACAGGTCACGTAAACCGGGCTCGCA
This sequence comes from Frieseomelitta varia, assembly GCF_011392965.1. Taxonomy (NCBI): domain Eukaryota; kingdom Metazoa; phylum Arthropoda; class Insecta; order Hymenoptera; family Apidae; genus Frieseomelitta; species Frieseomelitta varia. Next base: position 277,054 of record NW_025110057.1, on the reverse strand, counting down.
GAGTACTTCAAAATAGTTCAGTCATGCTATGCGCGGCCATCAAAGGACGCGTTTGCTCGAAAGTATTCGAATATTTACGAATATATACTGCGCGGAACACTTTGAAATTGAAACGCGCGCATGTAGAAATTACATGACATTTGAAATTGCAAGCAGATCGCGGAGGATTTAAACAATGTTCTTTAATTTAATGAATTGCAACCTTCGTTATTTTTAATGGTTATTAATGGATTTTTATGTAAGCGCAAGGAAGATTATGGAAATGCAAAATTGTACAGAATGTACATAATACGTTAGAATATATAAAATATCTATAATACGAGTAGAATGTTTATGTTGTAATTGTTAGCGTGTGAAACCAGTTTCGATTTCTCGTATTTAGTTAAAAAAAATATCATAAAAGTTGTACAAATTCAGTCCGCTCATTCTATATTTAAGACGACTGCGCACTAATGCTGTTTACTGATTTTAATTAAATATCTTGCAATTTCGACTCCAAATTTGATATGAAACATAATGAAATTTCAAAATATTTCATAATGTTAAGTTCTTCCGTAATTACTGTTCAAACAGTTTCGTGAGCCACGTCTGATCAATGAATATGTGACTATATCATCGATTTGCGTCACTGAATAACCTAACTGTACAATCTCAATGATATCGATCACTTTGGTTCGTACAATCTGTATATATCGCTGAAAGTCACCGAACGTCATCGCGACACATACGTTTGAATGTGCTTAAAGCCGTGTTAAGGCAGATCGATAGATTACTCTCGCCCACCGTGACGTCGAGCCAGAGTGCAGCTTAAAACGAGTCGGAATATTAAACGAAGATCAGCGACTATTTTGAAATATTTAGCGAGCGTCGGACGACGACGACGATACATCGATCGGACTCGCAGACGCCAGTCTGAATTATTGGGTACGAGGTCGTACGGTGAATCGATACCGATTCATTGCCACGTTCCTTCTTTTTCCGTCGCTCGGCTTCCGCCGTCGATCCTTCGTGTTCGTGCCAGGCCAAACGCGACCAAAACGCTCCGAAATGTTGGGAAACTTTAATTTACGATCGCTCTCTCCCTCCTCCCCTCCCTCTTCCAGCGAAAAGAAGAATAACGGGCGCAATTATATTCGAAATAACAAATTGACGCGAAAGTCAACTGGCGCGAATGACGAAACGCTTTCGGCGAGATTCCTTGAATAAACTGCGGACACGAACGATGAGGGGGGGGGGGCGGAGACGCTGCAGAGCTTTACGTTAAGAAATCGGATGGAATTTAAATTTGTCGTAAGAACGGAACGCAATACGTATGGGAAGACGTACTGTTCGAAAGTTGTAGAATAAATTCACGGTCGCGCGACGTCGACGAGATTTTTCGAACGAAAGTTTGCGTGCTTGGCGTCGGCCGTCTTTCCCCTGGTTTCTCTTTTTTCTCTTTTCTTTTTCCTTCTCTTTTTGCTCTTAAAGAGGAATTATCCCCCGGGTAAATTCGAGCGGCTTGGAAAAGTCGTTGCGACGCGATTCCACGGTCACGCGTACGCTTATTATGCAGCCGCTTCTAACCGCGCGCGAATCTCGCGGAAACAAACCTGCGTTCCCTGTGGAAATTCCCCCACTGTCGCTGTTGGCGGCAGCTTTATCCGGGACCAAACCGGCAGAGACGCGGATGAAAATTCCCCGTTTGCGAAACTCGGGACGAAACTTTTCAAATACTTCTCAGCGAGATGACATTGATTGTGTATCTAGAGTTGCAGACCCGCGTGCGGTGTGGCGATGAACTCTACCGTACGCTTTGAGCGGAATAAATTTCGATATTAACTTTCCATCGTATCGTTTACCTACCGCGAGACCGAAGAGATCCGCCTGACTCGCCTGATCGTTTCTGGAACGATTAATCGTGAAAAGTTAAATTGAAGGTTGGACTGCTTCTCGCGATTTGTGTGGTAGAGTAGCCTTTCAAAAATCAGCAATCAGATCGCGAGAGCATAGTGCCAGTTTTAATTCAATTCGTTTTTCCTAGCATTTTCTCTAAACAGTGCATTTATATGTCGGCGCGAAGGTGCATCGTTCTCAACAATATAAATTGTTAGGCGAAGATTGAAGCGTGACTCGCCGCCGGCGAGGGTGGATTTACTTTGTTCGTGGAAACGCGATACGATTTATCAGAGTGGAGTGGCGTTGTATTGACCAGAGTATATTAAGCGGAATACTTTACACTGTACGGCCGACGATGGAATAATTTAACGTTGGGGGGCGGCATAAAAATGCGAAATCTGGTCACGAGGAGGCGTTCGTAATGGGCGAGAGAAAGGGCAAACAGGGAACGGGCGCTGCGAAAGATAGGGAGTCACGATATTTTCTTTCGAAACGCCAAACAGTGGAAGGAATAGGGTTTTTTCCTTTTTTTCTTTTTTTTTTTTTTTGCAGCGGGGGAACGCGAGCGCGCCGATTGCACAGCAGGTAGCCGTGCTCACGGGGTCGCGTGTACACGATGGAAATTGCATTGTGCAATATTGAGAATGGAGCCACGGCTATTTCAGGCTGGAAACACGGCCCCGTGAACGGCGGTTGCTTGTCCCGTCTACTTTAAACAGTTATACTTTATAGCTGTTCACCCGGGGGACCGCAGTTTTCCATCCAAAAACTCGGGACACCGCAACCACCCGAAAACCGAGCCGCGGAAACTTCGATGGCGATTCTTTATTTTACGCGCCCCACTCGGTGCTGTTCCCCTGCCGGCCGTTAACTATTTTTTTCTTTTTTTTTTTTTACCGTGTTTCCCCGCGTTAAGGTTAACCACGCCGCGCATGTAAATCAGTCGACGCCGCGCTCGTTCCGCTTGCTCATTCGCTCAACGTTCGGGATACGTTGTTCCCCTTTCCTCGTTTCATTTCCCTCTTCTCTATCTTCGTTCGTGTTCGCGAAACGATCGCCTGTTACTCCTTGACGAGGCAAGTGACAAATTTTTTTTTTTTTTAATAAATTTGGAACTTCGCGAATGCAGTTCACGTGCGATGGCAACATTGTTTTCCCCGCCAAAGAGAACCTTGACGAATACTTACGACAGATTGATAGATACTTACGACGGATAGAATTTCAAATCGAATGTTTCATCACGTTTATAATAATTACCATTTCCCAGATTTCGAATAAATTAATAAACTTTTTCGTTATTAGACGAATAAAATAAAATGAAATGTTCAAAGCAAGTGAAATTCTAGTTAGAAGAACGCATTTATACTGAAATATGTAGCGTGTTTATTGGTTCTTGCAAAGGGCATTGCAAACGTGTTTCGAATATTTTTGTCTCGTCGTTGTAAAGAAAATGGAAGACAGTGATTGTTTATATAGGAACGGATCCGAATAGACCCCAGTCGTCCTCCAGGCGAGAGTTAACGAGAGATGGTCGCGGAAGTGTCGAGATTTAGTCCCGGTACGGAGCTGGGGGCAATTTCACGACGACGACGACGAGGCAATCGGAAGAGCGGAACGGGATGTATTTAGAAAACCGAGTTACCGTTTTATTCACCACTTTAACCTAACCCTGTTTACCGATCGAAATTTCGAAACGAGTCTCTCCTCTTCCTCGCCCCTTCCTCCCTTTCGTTGAATCAAAGCGCGAAATGGTACAGAGTTACGGCCGCCGTCCCTCTTCGCTTTTGTCGAGCGATTAATGCGATCGACGCCGGTAACTCGGGTATGGTTGGATCTGTCGAGACGGGATCCGATCGAGAGTAAGATCGAAAACGTCCACGAGGACGGCGAGGGAGGCGGGGGGTGCGAGGGGGGGGGGGAGGAGAGGGTAAGAGAAAAAGCAGCGCCCCGAAATCTCGTTTCCGTTTTCACGGACGTCCGTGACTGCCGCTTTTCTCGTTCTCGGGAGAAAGGAGGAAAGTCAAGGCGCAAGACCACTGCGAAGAAACTCAATTTGTCGAGATGGCGAGTAGCTCTCTCACTTTTCCCTCGGTCCTCTTTCATTTCTCTCTCTCTTTCTCTCTTTCTGTCCTTTCAGAACAGCTCGTGCTCCTTCTATTTCCGTTGCGATTACGGGCCACGAGTCCATCACGATGCATAATGCGCGCGGCACCGTAGGTACTTTGAGAGTTCGTGTTCCCAGCGCTGCGTTTCTACCAGCGTCCTTTGTCATCAGTTGGATGGTAACACGCGCGAATCACACTCGTTTAACTTGTTCGCACGGTAAATTTGACGGCTACGCGGCGTGACGAATGACCGCGGTATGACGTTGGAATAAACAACGCACTCGCGCTGCGTGCCTATGATCTTGAGACGTTAGTCCATTTAAGATGATCTGGTTTTCGACTGTTGCGTTTATCCTCGGAGCTCGTCTGTCCACTCGAGGGCAAATTCGAGAATTTTTATAACCGGAGATGCAGAATTGGACAACAGAACTCGACAGAGTTTTTGAAATTATATGTATATATCTAGTGGAAATTGGCCGACGTTCTCCTCCTTCTTTCTTTTCTACGATTGTCAATTAAAGTTTATCCGAAAGTTTCTTCGCAGTTTTCTGCAGAGAATAGACCTGACAACCTACGTCCGTTTGTGAAAATATTTAAAGATTTTTATTCTCGGATAAATCTATTATCGTTTAATTCATAATCTCACACTCTGCAGTTTTCATTCTCCTTACGAACGAAGCGAGACTTCGATTGTAGACTCTGGGAGGAAGAACCTAGACTCGTTTAATTGCTGTGTCAAGCCACTCGCTGTTACATCGAATTCCTTTTTACAGAGGACTCAAACGTCGTCCTCAAATTTCTTTTAATATTTTATTTCTTTCTTCGCAATATCTGTGGTCGACGTGCGTCGTACAAAGTAATTAGATCGAACGTTTTGTCTTTGGGACGTAATGTCTGCGAACTGACTCTCTCGGAATATAAAACTCGTTCCTATTTCTGAATCAGCTCTCTCTCTCTCTCTCTCTCTCTCTTTCTATGTTCATCATAAGAGCAACGCAACTATTCTCAGACGTTCTCACTCTCCCACGATGCAATGTCCAGTTTCAAGGAATACTCTCGAAAGCGATAGTTTCATTCTCAAACAGGCATGCGCCATTAATTAGCAACCGCGGCAAGCCCACGCGATCCCTCGAACGTTGAACCACAACCACGGCAGGTAAAGAACTTGTCGACCGAGCAACGAAGCAACGGTTTGGCAAATAGGAAAGAATGGGTTGCCCATTTTTCCCCATAAGCTCTCAGACGGTTATTACACGATGAACTGCTAAACGACTGTTAAATGGAAGGGGGGAGGGGGGGGGGAAACCATGTAACAAGAGAGGGAAATTTTAGTGGAACGGTTACGGTGGCGCGTAACGCGTTGAACATTTAAGTCGATTAAATATTTATCAACGAACGATGGAAAGTTTCGCCGGTGTATCTTGCGGCGGGGATGGCCGCAATTTGTACGCGGCCGTTCCCGATGCAGCACGAAAACCCGCCGCGAGCTATGCACTTAATTATTTAAAACTGCTTTCTCCTCCTTATCGAGCCCGCATCAACGGATAACGAATGCTATAAAGTTGCAAAACGCCGCGATATAAATTCTACGGCAAAATAGAAAGTAAATACCCTTGGTAACTATGGGGTTGCCATTCTCTCTCTCTCACTTTCTCTCTTGTTTTCTCTGTCGGTTTTCTCTGCTCTTTCGTTCGCGTGCATCGGCTAACAACACCCCCACTTCCTCACCCCGCGCCAACCGTAACTTATCGTCACAGATACGGCGAGTTACCGAAGGTAACTAGCCTGCAAACTCACCGCGGCGTTAATTCTGTCGTGCAAGTAGCCGGAGGCTGTGTCGCTTACTTTATACCGCGATATCATCCTGTCGTGACTTTGCACCTGGCGATGCTCGTACGGACACGGCTAGACAATGTCGCGTTTAATTTATGCGAACCGAACACCACTCTGAGACAGTTTTTCGATTGGAGTGCAAGGATCGAGGTGGACACGTCCATGTGCACACTGTCGCCCGTAAGTAAATAAGAGATCTAATTTTTATCTCTGATTGTATCTCGATTTATATATATATATATATAAATTAGATCGAAGAGTCTCTTATTTACTTATGGGCGGCAGTGTGCACACGAACCTGTCCACCTCGATCCTTGCACTCGAATCGAAAACCTGTCTCGGAGTGGTGTTCGGTTCGCATAAATTAAACGGGACATTGTCTAGCCGTGGTCGTGTATATATATATATTTGTGTGTGTGTGTGTGTTTCAAACGGAAACGGAGTGATATTTTCATTTCAAATATTAAATTCGGTCATAAATCCTTGATAAAACAGTAGACAAGAATAATTGAAGAACTGTCTGAAAATTTCTCTCGCTCGAAACAAATATGTTCATCCAAGTGACTTCAAAAATATCGGTCCCGGTATTGGAGCTTTCACGAAGCATCGAGCGTTCCACGTTACGGATAAATCTGGAACGTTCCGAACGACGCAGGATACAGTTTCAATTTAGCAGATCATTTGGACCCCAGCTATCGCGAGAGGCGAACGAATTGTAAAGGCTGGAAGATACACCGAAAGTATTAAGCTTTCAATCGAATTGCGCCAACTGTCCAAATACTTACCCACTACAGGCTAGTGTACGTACGTATGTGTACGTGAGCGCGCGGATGAAAAATATCGGGGCATTCGGTTTGCCAATGGTACTTTTCTATTTTCTCCTCGAAATCGAGGTCAGAGTTTGCGATAGCAGATGCAAAAACGAATGACCCGAAAGTGAGTAAGAAAAAGAGAAAAAGAGAGAGAGAGAGAGAGAAAGTTATAGAATGTTTTAGTGACGCAGAGGCATCGGTACTACAATTTCGCGGATGAAAAATGACACGAAGAAAGAAAGAACGACTCTTCGATACCGCCCTAGATTCGAGTTACCGCCCCGTATACGTCCGTCGGATGAATGCGCCGTGCCGGCACCGAAATTCAGCCGGCGAGTTATGCGAAGCCGCGAGAAAAATTAATTTATATCCCCGGGGCGGTCGGCCGCCACTTACCGATTCCAGGATCGTGCGGCGAAGTCTGTCGCGGCTCGCGTGAATAGTGAAAAATGACGATGGCGCGCGCGTTTTCTCGCCCCGGCAATTTAGTTTGCATTATGGCGAGCATCAATCGTGCCGCGCCTTCGCGGGAGATGAATGTTTAGCGCCACACGGGGCATCTTTCTTCTCCTTCTCCAGGGTTAACACCGCCGACCTGACGCGACGCCGAGGTCACTCGAGATCGCGGATCGCAGTCGCGCGCTGTATTTCGAACAGCTTCCGACCTGTTATCGACTATTTCCATGGGACTGGAAGGTTTTCACACAGTCAGAAGACGCAATGGAACGACATAAAAACGTAGAGAAAGGTGTGAAGTAGGTATTTAATGAATTCGAATAAATTTTGGGGATTCTGGAATTGCATCGGAGAACATGGTATGAACATGGTAGGCCAATAATTCGTTAAGTACCTTACTAATGGTAACAGTTATATTTCCTTTTCATTTACATATCCATCGTGCACTCGCATAGCTTGCTATCATGAATAACTTGATACGAGCCGCGGGAAAATTTCCATATTTAACAGTGTTTAACAATTAGCGTTGAATTCTCTGTTGAGTTACTACGGGGTAACATTTGTTTACCTAAGAAATTTGTTCGATTCAATGCACGATGCTGCGTAGCGTCGCGACTCATCGCGTCCAATTAAGTGCAATTAACTGCAACTTTGTGGTACAAAGGGAAGAAAATTTCTATCCCCTGTTTCTTTTAAATTAATTTTCTCAAAGTATACTATTCGCATAACTTATCTTTGTTCCTGTGACGGTACATTATGCAACGGCGAATTGCAACTCAAATCCCATCTCGTCGTTATCAATTTTCCAATTTTTTTTCTCGAAGTTGATCGACGTGACTTCTCAGAAGCTGCCGTGTAACAAATAGCCCGCAGACACTTTCGCGGGTGTGTATACTGCACATCAACGCGTTACGTAAACACACACTCGCTTCGACCCGGGCATTTGAATCGCTGGAACCGGTGCCAAAAGTTGCCGCGGCCTTTGCGCTAATAACCGACATCGAGCAGTACCGGTTCGCTAGAGAAAACCTAGAGTTACGTAATCTCCGACGCGATTTTGTTACTTCTCGTCACGGTTATCCAGTCTCCCTCTTCGCCCTGTGCAATTATCGAGGACCCGACCTTGACATTCGACCATGCTCGGCTGCCGGGCCGCTTAGGGCAAAGGTCGAAAATAGAAAAGCGGGCGGCAGGATGCACGCGACTACTCGCGACATAAATAGATGCCTGTGGAAGCGATTGAGTGTAGAGGCGTTGAGAGTGTAAAGGTGTACGGGCGTGCAGCTACGTGTCTCCTTATCGATTTGTTCGTTGGTAACACGTGTAACACGTAGGGGAGGGGGAAGGTGCGCGTGCGAGCGAGCTAAGGCTACACTCAAACTCGAGACCGACTCGTCTTTGTTGAAGAGATTTACGCGTCCTTGAGGTACACGGGCCTTCACGGGCATTCACAGCGCGAGAACGTCGAAGGATCCTTACGTGACTGCCTTCAAAATGGCGACCTGCTCTACTTTTCGGCTCGGGAGAGTTTGCTTTTAATTATACCGGTAAACCCGGTATATTTAGGCGTCATACTTCGTTCCTGGGCGAGGGCCCACGGTAAATATCGTTAGAAGCGCGGTTTACACTCGCAACTTGCGCCACGTCTTACCTCCAGCCAACCCTCGCTGCCGACCACCACCCCCGCTTTCGTCGCTCTCCGATCCTCTTACACGTCGTCTATCCGCTAACGCGATTGGACCATCGGCAACGCCGGTGACTTATAATGGAAAATATTGGCCCGTCTTCGTCCTCGTCACGCTCGCGCAACTATAAGAAGAAGCTACCTTTGGTTAGCTCGACGATGCTTTTCGAAAAGTCTCAATTACCTCTCCAGCAATGCGAATGTAAGACAGTCCCTTTCTGTTTCTCTTCTGTGTGTACATGTGTATTGGCGATTTCAAGATCTTTCGATACACGTATTTTTGTACGTTATACACGTGTCATTTTAGTTTTCGAGAATTTTCGAACGTCACTGATGGACGACGTTTGTCGACTGGATGAATATACTAATGACTGTAATGAATATATTAATAATAAATTTTCTAACGCTCAGCGTATTGTTGTAGATAATTTTTGTTAAATTGTTGATACGTCGACACTTTACATCAACGCTTTTGAAAAAAGACGTACACTTAAACGTGCGTCATAGAAGTGTACAAATTATTAAAATTCGCTGATTTACCACGCGTATGGTGAAATACACGTGGAACAGGGACCTTTGGTCTAAGATTTTTAATTTCCTGTCAGAGAGAAGAAAAGGGGGCTGAAAGTTGGTAACGCAAGCTAGGAATTTTTACGAGGTGAGAGGCGTTTGAATTTTTGACGCAAAACACGCTTCGTGACGCGGCGAAGTATCGGGGAGTATCGTTTTAATCATTCGGCGAGTTAGCCGTTAGCGTGAGAAGCCGGCTCGTGAAATATTCGCGTCGGAGAAGTGAAGAAAAAAAAGAGAGAAAGAGAGAGAGAGAGAGAGAGAGAGAGAGAGAGCAGAAGTGGAAGGGAGGTTAGGCGGCGATGAAGGATGCCACTTTAAGTTTCGCGTCTTCGCGAACTCGCGTCCGGGGGTCGTTTCTCTTTTTCGCGGCTCTCACGCCTCGCTCGCCCAGTTGGAATGGAATTGTTTGCTCAACCGACTGTATTTACATTTTTGTTTTTAATTAAATTTCCCACCGTTTCATTAACCTCGCGTCTCGAAGTTTATTGCGCCGGCGGACGCGGCTTCTTTAGGAAACGAGCGAGAAGAATTTTCTTTTACATCATCCCGGAGGTAAAGAAGATTCACCGCTCTCTCGTAAATGGAAGATGTTAACGCTAGAACTAGCAGAACGACCAATTCGAATTTTTTCGTGAAAATTTCATGAATAATTTCGCAAATATTATTCATCTCAATGATCGTTCAATGACAGTGAAAATCTATTTCTATAAATTTCATTTGAATCGAATTTTAGTCAGTGCTCGATTAAATGGATCCAATGTCGTTGGTGAAATCCACTTATCAGACTATTAATTATTATATATTGACTATTAGTCTCACGTTCAATTTATATATTTATATATCAAGATCTTTATCCCGAGTAGCATCGTAAAGTTTGAGTATTGTCCACTATGAAAAAGTTTTTATCAAGAAGGTACGTAATGACATCTTATCCATGTTCTCGCGTGTACTCTCGACAATGTATTTTGCAATCATTGTATTAAACCAGTTCGATAACAATTTTTTGACAATCGACAATACCGACAACACACTCAGAAACGAAAAAAAATGATCGAAATTGCAGATTCCTTTTCAGCAAACGTTTACTCGGTGCATTTTTCGTAAAATACACAGAAAAGAGCTTGCGTACTTCATTCTGTTGCAAACTTTTCGCCGCTTTTCGTATTTTCATTTCACTGGAACAGCTTTTATACTCGACTCGTACACAGTAGCGTCACGCTTTTATTTCGTCGCTACTTCTTTAGGCAACTTTCTTAACGCGTGCGCGTTTTTTTTTTTTTTTTTTTTTTTTTAATATTTGGATTTCTGTAACTTTCAGATTTGGGGTTTTATGTTTGAATTTTGTAACTCTGTTTNTTTTTTTTTTTCTTTTTTTAAGAACTGCGCATCGTGCATCCTTGGGTTATTACCTCGAGCCCTGTGACCGTTCTCTGGAAACCGTTTTTGTGGCGTGTCACGGCCCCTCGTAGCCAGCTATCGATCTTGCGATTCCTCGAAATGTCAACGGCAGCCTCGTACGGCTCGCGCTGTATTTTCCAAGAAACGAATAACTCCTGTGCGGTTACCTCGATGAATAGCGACGTTGTCTCGGCCAATCTTCCTTTCTCCAGTTAATAATTCATTGTCATTTCAAGTTCGCGGCTATCGTGTCGCGGGTATCGTTCTCGTCGAACGCGTTTATCCCTGCTCCCCTTTAACAAACAGGGTGTTTCTGCAATATCTTGGTACGTACAGTCGATCAAAGTGATCGATTTTATATTAAAAGGCAAATCGAGAAGTAGGAACAACGTGTTTCTCATTTGAGGGCTGGTTTTCGAGAAAATCGATTGGAATTTGATTAATCTGGAGTGCAGTGAATAATCGACAATGGTTGGTTTCTGTTGGAGGTTGGGTTTGCACAAAATATACTTTTAATCAATTAAATATAACAATGTATGTTTAGACTATTATAAAATACCAATCATTGAAATTGTCTTTGGTTTTACTTTTATCTTTACTTTTACAGAATCGCTTGCTTCTTACTTTTACGCTTGTACCACACACTCTTTTATAGTTGCCAGCCTTCATACTTATTCAACTGGTCAACAATCAATTGTTACCAACAGTTTCTTTATTTAATAATTATTTAATAATCGACGGTTAGTCACTTTCTTTCCCAGAAAATTCAATCCGATAATTTATAATATAATACCTAATCCATCCTGTTCTGCTATCCGTTTTACAAAATTGAATTAAACTTTGCATTCTCGAGGGACAATTTTATTCCAAACTTTCCGTTTATTTTCCTGGAGAATCCTGAGCGTGCCTGATCAATTTTCCAACTCAAGTTTCTTGAATATTATTTGAACAATTATCGTTTCTTTCGATTATTGCATGCTATTCGTACAGAATCACCCTCCGATTGATCGCACGAGCGATCACAAAAACTGTGCAACGGGCGTGTACGAAGCTTACGATCGTCGCGGGGAGCGACGCCACAGTGATTACAGAGGATGAACGGTTAACGAATAACACGACGCGAGATTGATCCACCGACATGAACGGAAATTCGATAAAGATCCCGGACGAATCGGTGGGAATCGGATAGTTTCTCCATCCTGCGGTGAGATCCATCTTTGAAAATTCGCGGACTGCCAGTACATCACGCGTGGGTTTTCATCATTTTTTTTTTTTTTTCCCCCGCGCGTCATCGGCTGTCCGGTCTGTTAAGAATGGTATATCGCGGCGATATCGCTGACTGAGTAACTGCATTGTTTTGTCCGGTGGGGCCAGCCTGTCAGGGTTTGATCGATTAATCGATCGATCAATCAGCCCGTCATTTTCGGCCCGTCGTAATATCGGCTCGTTGTTTTCAAATTTGCAACTTCTGTAGGACGCCGGTCACACGAAACGAGGAAGCTTCTCGTTGGACACGCCGAAAGAACAAATAAAAACTAATGTTCGATGTCAGTTACGAAAGAAGAAAGAGAGAGAGAGAGAGAGAGAGAGAAAAGCAGAACAAATATGTGACGCGTCGATCATTTGGAAAATACGCTGCTTGAAGAGATAATGCATTCTTTATAGACGACTAGACTATAGATTTTTATACATGTATGGCAAACATACAAAATATCCGAAGCACGATACTCGTTACAACATTTACGAAGTAAGCTTTTATTTAAATCTCGATTCTTCAATTACTGTTTATCACTGTTTAAAAATGCACCAACATCCGTCAGATCATCAAAGTTCAAGGTGTTCGATTTCATTCCGAGTGAACTCTTGCACTCTCCACGATGGAGAACGTAATAAAACTTTGATTGAATTTCAGAATTAAGATTATTATCTCGTTATTATCTCCAGTGGTCCAGCGACACCGTTTCAGACTTAAAGTAGTATTAAGACGAGGAAACGTCGCGACGCAACGTATCGTAACGATTTCACGAGGATAGATTGCGTAGAATTCCGGCGGCGATGAAACGAGCACGATCACAGTTGATTTCTTACCACGGCTAAATTCGCCGTGGTTTCGTCCGGCGAAAATTAATTTCCACCGTGACCGGATTCGGGAATTCGTCTCAGACTTCTCTCTCCCATGGTTTTCCCCTCTTGGTCCTTTCCCCGGATAGCTTGTCGCATCGTCGGAGGGATTGCCGCGCTGTCAGTGTACCGGCTGATCTTCAATTTGAACGAAACTGTACATGTGAGTTCGAATTAAAGTACGCGGCTGCTTCGTTTAGATCCTCGTCGTGGTTTTAAAAAGTTTAAAGACTTTGTGTACACTAACCAAAGTTGGTCAAAATCAAAACGTGGCCAACTTGTAATTTCGTAGATTCGCAAGTGTGTATCATCGTGTTGAATCATCTTTCGCGAAATGTATTGAAAGCTTGACCCTGATCCTCGCATTTAAATTTGTCGAACAGGTTGACAAGTTTCTGTAATACAAGTGACAAAGAATACAAGCTTTTTATTAACACATATGCTTTACGAAAAATGTTTAGATTCAAATATTTCAAATTATTCAATTATCTCGAATTCCATAATTCGATGGTAGGTTCTAGCGTTGACAAGACTGGATCCTCCAATTCCTTGATACACGTTCCACGTACGTGTGTACCATGTCCGCACGTGTGTCTCTAAATTGCGTCCAAAACGTGCTTCCGACGTCGGGGCGACCGATGGTTTCAACGTGTACGATATAAAAGTAACAGGTCGGCGAGGAGATGGCTGTAAATTCCAGGACCAGTCGTTAATAGACTTTACGATTTCACATACACGTGTGTGGAAACGCCAGATGAAATTATCGCGTTAAAACGATAAAAGTAGGACGAGGATTCCCGTAATTTATCGTCGCGACATCGTTGTTTGAACGAGGGATGAACCGCGGTCGACAAGCGGGAAAAACGGCGGGGAATCCTTTCGTCGATTCGTACATCCGACCGAGCGTATATCGGGAGCGAGAGGCGAAGAATAAATCAAATTGCAAATGCATCCGACGCGAGGCCAGATTGCAAAGTTCTCGGGGAAATTGGTCGGAAGCCTGGCTCCATCATCGATCAGGAGATTTCGTGACGCGCGTTATCTGCTCTCGCAGAAGGCGAGATTTCCCGCGATCTTTACCCAGCCGGGGGAAAACATCCCCACAGACACGCCACGTGAAAATGTAAACTCGCCATTCGTTATTCCCTCGTTTCGTAATGCGCGAGCCGAACCTTTTCAGCGAGGATTCCTCGGAAAATTTAACAGCCGGTTTACGAGACACAGAGGCCGCTATAAAATAAGTGAAGCAGCTTCGATATATTCCGACGGAAGCGTCGACGCTTCCTTCTCTTTCCGTATAGACACTCGCAAGTTTGGCGCTCTCTCCTTTCAGACGAAATGAATCGTTCGTTTTTCTAGGAATTACGTCGTAATTACAATGAAAAGAACGGAATTTCGGTAGAAAAATAACTAAATATTATTGTGTCAAATGTTGGATCAAATTTGTCGAATCTTATCGAATCTTGAAACGAGTAATCATCTTCATCACGGAGAGTATAAAACAGTTTATACGAAACATTTCAAATTCTAATAATTGAGCAAAAATTTCTCCACTCGTTCATAACGCAGCAACGTCGTTTAAGCGTTCAACCGCCCCGTTTATTTTTCATCGCGCATTTTCACGTGGGAAAGCAAGGTGTGTGCTGAATCTACAGTAATCTTTCTCCCGCCACGGTAATTGGCAGTTACGAGTCATCTTTTCGTTTCATCGGTGTCGACGCGGGCGGACACACAACGAACGTGATAAATGAACACCGGCAGCGTCGCTTAGATACTCGAAGATTAATGCTCTAATAAGATTCCGTTGGTCCGATTACGACCAGTGTGTTTACTCTGCCGACTGGCAGACGATCGCGCGGTTTATTCGCACGGGCAACATCAAATACTCCCGACGATCGCGTTGCTCGCTTAATCTCGCCCGTTTAACCGTGAATTAAGCGGAAGTGGAGTTGGACCGACTCGACTTATCTTCAAATTCCGAGCCCGTTCACGATGCCGTGGCTCAGACAGAGCCAGAGTTCGCCAGGTTATTCAGGAATTTATTATTTTTCCACAGCGGCGAACGGGAGACCGGCGGATAACGAGGCTGTGTTAAGCTTTTCCGTATGCATGGCCGTGGAAACGATTTTCAATTCCGGCGCCGTGCCGGTGATAAGAGATTAGAATAAGGAACGAACGCGATTCCGATGCAGTCGACATCGCGGCCAATTTTTTTACATGGACGAGCCGGTTGACTCGCGTGAATGCCGCTCTGGCATTTATTTTCAGAGCTGAAATTGAATAATATTGAATGACATTAATATATATTTTCAAAGCTAAAGTTTTCAGAATTAAGATTGGCTTGTATTGTATCACCGGTTGACTCGCGTGAATGCAGCTCTGGCATTTATTTTCAGAGCTGAAATTAAATAATATTGAATGAAATTAATATATATCTTTAGAGCTAAAATTTTCAGAATTAGGATTGGATTTATATTGTATCACTACTCATTACTGATTTATGTTTGTATGTATCGTCGTTCACGTCATCAGATTGGCATTTCATCGTCAGAAGGTTGGCTGTGAGTGAAAAGATACAGGATGTACGCGTAGAATCCTTCCCTTTTTCTCTTCGCCTAAAACTAGTGCTGTGCGACCTAAATCTTTCAACCATTGCCCGTTAAACACAGATCGATAGTCTACAGACCCACTAGATTTCTCCGCGCCGATTCCTCGTCTATATATCATCCTCTACGTCTAATATAAATAATATAAATTCCAAGTGTATCGTATCAGAACAGATGATACAAACCTCAGTACGTTTCTCAGTACGGGGGGACAGCTGCGTAATTTCGCCTGCGAACGATGCAACTCACGTATCAACCGGACGAAACGAACCGCGTGGATGAAACCCGGTTCCTAACGAAGGGCGAGCGTTTTTGTGGAGGGAACCGACGCTTCTTACACTCAGCTTTTCATCATCTCTTGTCCTCCGCTTTCCACTTTCGACGCCTCGTTCCTCTGAAAAATATAAAACATGAAAATAATCTCCCTTCCGCCGAGAGGAAAACAGTTTATCTCGCGCGGTGTGGTTCGTCCTCAATTCACAGCGAAATAATATTCCCAACGGGTGGAGGAGGAAACCAAACCTTTTCGTCCCGAATGGGAATACCGGCGGATAATTCGAAACGTTCCGTCATTAAATCGTCGACGAAAGACCGAGCTCGCTGTAAAGGTGTCCGCGTTCGCAAGCAACGTTCGTCCGTGGTTCCATTGTGCCGTTGGAAGGGTGCACCGAGAAGTAGAACGAGCACGCCAACGAGGATGGAACCGCGGATCGAGAAGCTTGAATTCGCCTGAAGTCGGAATTTCGTTGAAACAACTGGCGCGTTCGCTGGCTGGAGTTTAGCTGGCCGGTGGCCATGTGCACACGTGGGCAGAGACGCGTGATCGCGAAATTTCGCGTGCTCTGGCCGCGCGAAAACGCGTGCAAGAGCCCCCGCGCGCGCGCGCGTTCTAATTTGGCCTGGCTGCGGCAGCTGGGGGAGAGGGGAGAGCCGCGTAATCGCGTATGAAAGCTCGCGCGAGCAGTCCTCCGGACGCGGAATATACGTATAGCCGCGACGAGAAATTCGGATGGATGCTAATCGGACGTGACGCGCATTACGCGCCGGAACTGTGGCCAGATTTTAGTCGTTGTCGTTGGATTAAGGAGAGAGAGAGAGAGAGAGAGAGAGAGAGAGAGTGAGAGACAGAGGGGGGGACGCTGTTGCCGGGAATTCACGCGTCAGTTCACTTTTCGACCAGCAGCGAAACGTTCTAGTACACACATAGACACACAAACACACTCACACACACACGCTGGTTGCGGTCTGAAGACGGTTATTTGAATAATAGAGCCGCAAGAAGTGCGCCACGTTAAATGTGTACCGGGATGGGCGGGCTGGAGGTTAATGGTGTTGGTCGATCGATACTAGCCGGCCAGGAATAATGTGTAATGCGGCTGAAATAGAATTATACTGTCTCGTAATGGTTACGTTTCAAATCTGTAGCTTCGTGTACGTCACTCGGAATAAAATACGGAAGAGAGAGCGGTCGTAAATATCGAGAGCCGCGAGGTCGGCGAGCCCGCTTCCTTCAAGTAGATGCCCCCCGTACGAGATCAGACCGCGCGTTGACGAAGCCAGTAGTAGTACTGTCGCACGTGCGCGACTGTGCATTTTGCTGTAGCATTCGCCGTGAACGTCAGTGGCACTGCAAACTGTTCAATTAGATTTTACGTTTCTTTTCTGTTCCACGCTTAGCAAAGGAACGTGCTTCGTCGAGCGAACGAAATCTCTTGTACTGTATACAATCATCCACCTGTGACATAGTAAAAAACGTACTATAAATTGTTACTCGATATTGTCTCTTATTAATTATTGTCAGTTTAAGTAGGATATTTGTGAAGTGATCATTGGTTACAGAACATTCATCCCAGACTATAAAACAAACACCTCAGCACAACCTTTCGCATGTCTTTTTCATTAATTGTCAGATATTTGAAGTGATTATAGGTTGGACAGAAATTGTAAGACTATACAAGAATACACAAAATGTGCTATACAAATGTAATGTAACAGACAGAAATTGTAATAGACTGTTTAAAGTATACTACGTATAAATATAGTTTATGCTGTACAAGAGTACAGAAAATTGTAAGAAATATGAAAAAATGAAAGTCGTACGTTGACAGTCGCGGAAGTTACGCGGTTCTAGTAGGTTAGATTCGAAACAGTCACGTGAAAGGTCGTGCGGTAGTAATTCGCGTCGCCTCTCACGGCACGGGATAATTTTAGACGATCTATAGAACGGTGTCAAAGTAGCGAGGGTCAATATTGATTCGGACTACTTTCGCCGGACCACCTATGGAAGAAAAGCACGAGGAATTAGGAAGAGCCCGAAATTTCGTGGTTTGTTCGCAGTATTATTCCCGTTTTCCCTCGCATGATCAAGCAAGCAAATATTTGTCCGTTGTTCGCCGGTAATTCGATCGACGCAGGCACCGAGCCAAGTACTTTCGCGAAAGCGAGAGAGAGAGAGAGAGAGAAAGAGAGTGAGAGAAAGGATCCCCTGTTACTCGATTCGACTCGAAAGACAGGAGAATTTGTTTTCTCTGCGGATTCGGAGGGGATCCTCCCGCGACGCGCGATCAAGATCGATGCACGAACGGAAATTAAAAAGTTGGATCAATAAGGGCGTAGAACGATCGAGCGATCTCGCGACGTAGCCATAAAGCAAAGTCCCCGGAAACGGGCGTAGTTATCGCTCACGGAGACGCTTGTCGCGACGCAAGTGTCGCGTGACTTTATTCCACAAACGACATTGCTCCGCTCTTGTAGCCGCGCGCACAGCCCCTTTCCTCCTTTCCTCCGCGCGCGTGTCGCGTTCACCGCGAGTCGACCCACGGTGTAAAGACGTAGCCGACGTTACTTCGCCGCGTGATTAATGCCCGTTAATTTAATGCGCGTTCGATGATAAAACCGAAATTCGAGCCGAGCAATCGCGTTAACCGTGTTACGTTTTACCGGTGCAACATCGGCTGCCTATTCTCCCTGGTTCGTTGCGAATATGTTTGATGTAATAGGTGCGCTCCGATTTAATTTGCAACGAGCCGATAACGAACCACGGTGAAACGAGTGCGCGTTCGTTTGATGGAAATCAAACGCGAGTAATGTTTAGGAAATTTATTTTCCATTTGAATGGGCCGACGATCGTGTTGCGTTAATAGTCTGATAATTAAAATTACACGAATTGAGAAACACGACGCGTAGCATCTCCATTGTCGTAAAAGTATATTTAGCGTCGGATTATTTTTATCGATAAACACGGCCGCCGATAGTCGTACGATTGCCCTCGGAGGAATCACAGCGTAGGTCAAAGGTTCTCACTTCTCGACGTCGCCTATAACTACTCGGGATCGGTCGTTTGGCGGTGCGGTAGTTAACGCAAATCGAACAATCGGGGGCCGACAGATCGATCGAGGGAATGCATGCGAGTTTCGAGCTAGCTCTATCTAAGGAATAAATCAGCCGGATTGCGGCGAAAGAAAAGAGTCCGGTGTAAATTTTCCGCAAATTTTGGCACGGTCTCAAGCGAGTTTTAGTACCAAGCTGAACAAAGTCACGCCACGCCGGCTGAAATTTATGCCCGTTATCGTGCCGGTTCGATCGAAAGCCGAGTCGTCTCTTCGACTCTATCCGCGTCCGCGAGACGACGTGCCACGTCGCTCGGGAGGAATTAGACGTGAACGCGATCGAGGACGAGACGAGAAAGAATCGTGCGAGCGGCGAGGGGCGAGACTTGAAGAGGGGACGGAGGAAGAGCGAACTTGATTAGAAGGATAGCTCGTGGCAATCTCAAAGCTCGCGGCCATTTTTGTTTCTTCCTTTCTTTTTTTTCTTTTCTTCTCTTTTCACGTCGAGCGATTTCATTGCGTCTTAACGACGTCGGGCGTTTCATTTCCCCCTCCCTCCCTCCCCCCTTTCGTGCGCGCGTTCTCCACCTTCTATAGATCCGAGACCTTCGAGTCGTACCTCCAATACCAGCCAATTTCATTCTATCGGTTCTTCCTTTAATTCCGCCGAGTCGAGTGTAGCCTTGACATCGACGATTACCCGTGTCCTTTCTGTTGTTTCGTTCGCTGCTTTCTAATCATTCATTCACCAAGTCGTTTTTCCCATCTCGCAACGTCTGTCGGCGTTATTTGCGCTTTCAGTCACGGCCGAGTGTCCGCGTACGTGCATCTGGTAAATTTGAAACGTTGGAAAGGAGAACGAGGACTCGAAACGAGGTTTCGAGCGAGTTGTGCAAATCGAATGGAAAATGACGGTGTCTCTCGCGTTTGTTTATCGGGAAGTGTAAATAAATTGAAAGAAGAGTCGCGAAATCTGTCGTGCGATTAATTGTTTATAACTTAATTTTTACGACTTTGACACACGTGATAATTGCATGTAGTCCTTTGGAATGTACCTTTAGACGTTTCGAAAATTGTCCAATTTTGATTAATAAACTAATTAATATCGTCTGAATTTCAATTTTTCTTCGACGCGAGAGCGCAGATCGCAGTCCCAACTATTCCGAGGTGATACAAGATCGGCAAATTTTTGGGAACGAGAAGGGCCGCGTGAAAAAGTTGGTCATGACGGCCGAAGTGAGCGACGAGTGCCGTTCGTTGTCTTAATTGCTCCGTGACTCACGTTGCCACGTTGCATGATAATTACTGGGTAAACAGTGATTACGCTGCGCCGCGGCTGATTATACTCAGGAATCCGGAAGCCGTTCCAACGGCCGCAACTCTCGGATTTTACACGCCCGTACACCCATAGAAATCCCGACGAGCCGACGGGCCGGAAGTGACGAGGGGAAATGACCTCCGAACGTTGCCGGCATCCTCGCCGGATTCCCGAACACGTCGTTGCATTACCTGTCGCGCCGACGTTGAATATTCCTAGCTGCATTCCCTCGTTTTGACAGCCGGCGTGCCTCGTCGCGGACGATTAAGTCGCGGACGGTCGTTCGGCTTGCCAGCAAAGAACGATGCCTTTGCACGTACGTCTGAGATCGAATTCGATCGATTTACTACGAGAGATTTGACTTTCTACTTTGTCCCCTTAATTGCGACAAAGCCGAGAAAACTCGGCTTATAGATCAAGATCGAGCGAGAGTTTCTTTGAGAAACTAGCGAGTTCTCGTCTCTTAACTTCTGTCTGCCCGTCTAAACTGCTTGCTGATAAAGCCGAACGACTGTGGAAGAGGATATCGGGTCCGGCCGGGTGTCGAAGGACAAAAGTCCCGTGCAGCTCGGTGGCGGGCAATTCAATCTTCGAAAGATAGGCAACGTCATCGAATAGGCTGTTCCTTTTCGATTCTGACAGCGTAATGGTATTAGCGGTGGCAGCGACCGGGCGAGGGGAGGTGGGACGCGGGCAAAGGGGAGGCGAGCGATATCTGGCAGCCAGGTAGGGTTGGAAAGGGCGATTGCCATTGCCCGTAAAGGCCATCAGCTGCTATTGGGCCACCTTTGGCCTTAACCATACAGGCATGAGCCTCGCATTACCAGTCGCTTCGAGTTATCTGCGCTACCCACGTTAGCCAGGCCGCGCAACGTCACACGCCGTGGCCCACATTCGCTGGCACCTGCACTGCAGAATCCCGATAGTGCACGTATATGCACGTCGAACCCGACGGTTATGCGCTTTCTCGTGCGCCGCATTTCCACCACCTTCTCTCACATATTCCAGCTCCCTCTTTCCTTCTCCCTCTCTGCCTCTGTTTCTTTATCTGCGAACGTTCTCGCAGGTGACGATTTCCCCTTTCCCCGCTATCGATCTAATCGTTACCAGGAACGACTGTATCCGGATCGTTATTCGACGATCTCAACTACGGGAGAATCGCGTATGCTTCTTCTTTCTTCTTCTTTAACGTAATATATATATATATGCAGAGTGTCTCGGGTTTTTCGCACAGACTTTGGTAATACGTCTTTCGGTTCAGAAAATCTTCGAACGTTGTAGATTTTAGTGTAACTAAAGAGATTTTGTTCGGTCGACGAAGCATGTTTTTGGTTTCTCTTTTTTTTTTTTATACGCGATTCTATGCCTGAATCAGGATCGTGCACAGTATATTCCAATACAACTACATGCGTTGAAGACAACAATTATTTACGTGAATACGCATATGCGAATTAAGGATCTCAGCTGGCTTTGCGAATCATCATCTGAGGATTTTGTCTCGACGATCGCGTACATTTTCTTTTCCATTGTTTTCATATTAGGACACGGATAGGGAAAGTGGCGCGCATCGATCCGGCAACTGTCGTTAATACACGGGTAAATTGGAGGGGCGGCGGTTACGAAATTATTGTTATTACATGAGGGTGCAACAAACCGGAACAAGCGAAGTGGCTGCAAGCTCTGGTCTGATTCAATCAACGTCATCGAAGTCTGAAACAAAGTTGGTTGAAACGCGCTCACTCTCTCTCTCTCTCTCTCTCTCGAATGTCTGGCGCGCTTGCGCCGCCGCTGACGCCGACGCCGCGCGTTTCAGCACGCCTCTAACCGCTAACTACTTGACATCGATCGACCTTAATTAAAGTCGGCACATTCGCAAAGTTTTACCAGTAGCTACGTGTCGGCTGGCCCCCAAAGAACGCCAGCAGCCTGTGTTTATCAGTCGTCTATGGTCCTGCAGTTTTTCAATCAGCCCTCGTTACTACCGAGCCGATCGTGTTTTCCGGCGTATGTTGTCGATGGACGTTGCGGTCTGCTCGACCGTGAATGGAGAACGGATCTTTTTTTCGTTACGTAAACGACGATGCGAAGCCTTTCGATACTTTCGAGCCTAAATTTTGTTTCTGACAAAGCACAGCGTCGAAGGAGATATTTTATATTACACTGAAAATAGTATCGATGTAACACATTGTGAAACAAAGGTTGAGTGAAAGAAAGAAATCTAGTAGCAAAGTTAAAGAATTAATTATTTAATCATTAAATACAGTCGCTGAAATAATCCTAGGTTTGTTACTTTTATTTTCATCTCCCTTATAAAAAAAAAAAAAAAAAAAAATAAAATGAACTGCGATATATGTTATTCATTTACTAGCGTGTTCTCCAATGTTGCATCAGTTATTTGCGTTTGAGCAGTCGTTGTCTGTTCGAGGAAATTTATGAGTAAAACGAAATCACAGGTTCGTAGCTATTAAAAAACAGAACACCTAAACTTATACACGTATGAGATAAAAGAGACCATTGAAATGGAAATGTACCACTGAATTTAAGATTGCTTACGAGAAGCAGTCGATCCGGAAAATCGGGATTTTTTGGGGATTTTCGGCAATAGAGGACAATACGAATTGCCAGTGTTCCAAAACCGAATCGGCTGCGAGCTGTTAAACCGCTGCGGCAGAGTTCAAACGCGTCGACCCGGTACGATTAACCAGACAAACGAAGTTTCTTTGTTGTCGTGTCGCATCCATCATCGAGCAATGTCGAAACAGATGGACAGAGAGAGAGAGAGAGAGAGAGAGAGAGAGAGAAAGGGGAGGAAAAGGTTCCATTACGATGCAAGGCAATTCTTCTCACCAGCCAAAGATGAAAATCCCGCAAGACCGAGACAAGGAGCGAACTTAGATTCGGAAACAATTGTTTCGCTATTGATTCGATGCAAGTGCTGCCTGTGAGTGAGCGACAGTTCGTGTAGTTCGCAAACACGAAAATAGATATTCAGAATGGAATCTCGTCACGGCGTGGTTCCCTCTCGCATGGTCACGTCTCTGTTACTTACGAGCATAGCCCCCGTTCTCTCAGACGACGAATTGTCCTGCACCCCGAAACTTTGGTCTTTAACGACCGACTAGTTCCGCGAATTCGCTTCTGGCTTTGACGGTCTGTTGCGAGCATCTCTTCCCCTTATTTCTCCTCTCGATCGCCATTCTTGTTGCAAACATTATTCGACGTCGTTTACCCTCCGGCTTCATCGTCTCTCTTGCTGTCTTTCGTTCAGCTTTCGAGAATTCTTCGAGCTTTCGTCGAATTCTTCCTCTCTTTTAGCCTGTTCCTCGATAATCTCGTTGTCATTTTGTCCGCAAATCATTTTCGTGTGTATTGAGTTGGTATATTACGATCAAATATATAATGTATGCCAAATAATTTCTTCAAGAGATCATCGATTTAATCAGAATAGTTTTCGTTCGATGTACTTTTCTAAATTACTATTTTCTAGTAATTTACAAGAACATTCTAATCGTAGGTCAGCATCACGGCAAAAAAGGTTTCACATTGTCATTACGAATTTTTATGCTCAACAATTGTACGCGTTCTTTAACACAGTTAAATACCAAACGTCGTACTACTAAAGATATTTAATTTCATTTTTGTATTTTAAATTCTCCATGATTGAGACTGGAAATTCCAAGCTGTTACGATCTGCAACTTTAATAATTAACACGCGGAACAATGTACAGAACAAAGTACAATATCAGTGTGATATACGAAACTTTGAGAAAATAACGAGACGCGTCGTACAAGACGATCGAGCTACGCTGGCTTGTCTGACCAGTCCTTGTCTCAATCCACTTGTTCCCAACCTCCTGACTAATTCGTTCGAATTTTTGCCGGACATATATCGCCCCCTCGTTCTTCGTCTCTTTCTCCTTCGCACAGACGATGTCTCGAGGCTGAAATCGCGATCACGTTCGTGCCAGTTTCCCGAATGCAGCTCAGACCATCGCGATTGTACGCTTTGCATCCCCGGGGACGCATACGTCCACCTTCTATCCCCTTCGTTTCTATCGTCGTCCAAACATTTCGCGACTCTCGTCCGTCTTTTTGGTCACATGAAATATCGTCTTGGAGGCGATTCGACGACCTCGGCGTCGTCGCGCGCGCGCGCGCGAGAGAGAGAGAGAGAGAGAGAGAGAAAGAGAAATTAAATAAATGCAAACTGCCTGCAAAACGCAAACAAATAAACCTGGAATATAGACAGCGCGTGTAAATAAATGGACATGCACGCGGAATAAACGCTGAATGCAAATAAACAAAATCGCAATGTAAGCAGAATGTCCAAAAGTAAATTCTCCTCTTTCCTTTTTTTTTTTTTTTTTTTTTTTTTGCAAGCTTTCAGCTTCATGAACTGGATTAACCGTGTTACGGTATCTTTCATCTCTGCGATCTTATAAATAAAATAGAAATTATCATTATGCAAACTTGACAGGAATTATCGTTATACGAACTTGATAGATTGGACTTGTCGCACACTTCATTGCCAGATGCTCAATTTCATGGTAAATAAGTGCAAATGAATCTAAACAAACGATGTCAAACAAATAAGTTTGAAACAGGCAAAGAAACAGGCAGCTTATGTAAAGGGATTGACAAGAGATTGCCTGTTTCTTTGAGCTGAAACTTTGAGTACAACTGAAATGATAGAAAATGAATCGTCTCTCCGCAAGCTATTACTCGAACTGGATTTGTCGCGTCGCGGCGTCGTTCGTTTTTCGACTCCGAAATTTAGATTTCATCACATATTTATATACCGCGGGATGTAAAAAGTTGCGACGCGGCGCCCAGTTTTCCACTCCGTCAGTATCCGTTAGTCAGGCGTTTTGCGTGCACACCGACTCACAGGGCGCGAGTGCGCGAATTACAAAAAGGCGAACTCGTGTTCATTCGGTCACGAGAGTGAAGAATTCACGGTGTCGGTCGCCGGATATCGGTCGCGGCCGAAACTTTTCCACGCGTGCTCGGCGGCTAGCCTGGGAAGGGGGGAAAATAAAAGTTGCACGAGAGAGCTCCGGTTCGGTCCGAGAGATTCGCGCGGCGGGGGTTACGCGAAACGCGTGCCCCGAACGAAATTACCGCGCTATGAACTATTCAGAGTTACTGCCGCGGCGGCGAACTTGTAAATGTAGTAATTAATATACATAGTCGTGTACAGCGCCGGGGCCGGGCATTGTGAAACTCCGCCGAATTGCAGCGCGTAACCGCGGCTGCGTTATCCTAATTTTCCAGATTTTCCAAACAGCCGGCCGCGTTACAACCGGTGCTACATCCCAGCCTCGCGTTCCGCGATTGCACGCTTGTTAATGTCTTCAATCCGCCGCAAATTGCGATACAGAGCGGCGCGGATATTAACCCCGGCCGAGAGAGAAAATCGTTGAAACGCGATATTTCCACCCTGGGCTGTCAATCCACTCAAAGCGAATCGATCGCGGCCGCACTCGTCCCACATACGCGGGACGGCGCGTATCTAATCGGTAGACAACGCGTGTGTTCATACGTGAATGCGTTAAAATTCCGCGCGGCCATGCTCTGTGTGATCAAACGAAGAGGATCGATCGAAAGAGGGGCGATTCCACGACGAATGTTTTCAAGAATGTTTTTTTCACCTATGCGACGTTTGTCGCTGCGATCTTGCGCGATTCAGCGCGATTCTCGATTGTGCGCGCAACAAATTGCGACGATCGTACGCGAACGCGTATAATATATTCAATTTAATTCGCGGGGAACAATCCCTTTGACGTCTGCAAAGGAAACAAGGCGCGCAACAATAGATAGAAATACCGAGGATATTTGCACAATGAACAGAACGGATTGAAACGTGGTTTATCATCCGAGCGGAAAACGTACGTCGCGTATTACCCTTTAAATTCCTAATCCTAGTAAATTTCTATGTGTACCGGTTTAGCGCGTTTCAAGTCTGCCATTGTACAGGGTAGGTTTGAATATCAAAGCTACGAAAGAGGAGAGTGCGTCGAAATTGCTCGAGATTGTTTGCAAAGAGGCAGAGAGATCCCCAAGCGGAGGATCTCGAAGGATCTTTGTATGAAATCGTCTCGATGGAGACCGGCACGACCGGTTCGACGTACGCGCGAGATGGCGAAATAGTTTGCCGGCGGACCCACGTTTCTATTTCGGCGCGTACAAGCACGTCATAAATTTGCCGCCGGAGCGGCGGCCAGCAGCCGGCGCCGATTGTTTTATGCTCTCTGGGTAGAAACCTCCTCGCCGAGTAATTCTGCAATGCGGTTCGGTCCTACCTACACCCCTGTCTCTCTCCCCCTCTCCCCTTAATAACTTTCTCCCTTCTCGCGTCGTTTTCAAGTCCGTCCCCTTTCTTTCAGTTCTCCACGTTTCCTCCACCACCGTTGCCCCGCCGGGTTTCCTTCTCCGTCCTCCGGTGGCACCTATCTTGCCAGCGGTCGTCCGTAGAATTGCAAACTAGCTATCAGAGAACCGGCAACTTCCCGGCGGAAAAATTTATGAGTCGCGTTAAGAGGCGTTGAACACCGGTCTGCCTTTCTAACGGCCAACTTTCCCTCGTTCGCGATCGTTCCCATCCTCGATCCTCTTGGAAGTTGCGCCAGTTGCAATCGGCGAGAGGATTTGAAGCGCCTCGAACCGATTCGCATCTGTGCACGGGGTCGTCTGTGTCTCGTCGTCGAATTCGCAGCGAGGATTTCAATAGACGGCTGATTAAGCTTTCTGTGGTCAGTGGATTTTAATCTCGTCAAAGACTTGCCAAGGTCAACTCCGGTTTCTCTGAATGGGATTTATAATGTTTCTTCTTGTCTGCTGCGTGTCTCACACGTGTCAGAGTCGTGATAGAGTGCAGACTTGTAGAAAATAACGAATCGTGGCAGCGTGCAGATCATAGCGAGTAGTAGTAAAAGCTTTGTGTCATTCAGTATTCTCCGATTCCCAAATGAACAAACTTTATATCTATTTTAAACCGCTTGATAAAAATTTTCCTTGTTGTTCTTACATACGTACATACATACGTATGTGTAATTTTAAATCAAACCAGTTTAAAAGATACCGTAACTTTAACAAGTGAATCGTCCAATTGCTCGACGCAAAAAAGCAATTAATAAAATAGACGCGAACAGATCTTTACGATGTTGCGGTACATGCGATCGAAATTGAAACCGCGTGTTAAACCCAGCGAAGAAATCTCAAACAAGATTTCTCAGGTGGCACACCTCGCGGAATCATGATTTATCTCCCGGCTGTAACGAAGTCTCGAGACGTTGCTCGATTTTTCTTTCGTCGGCGAGGCTCGTTCCGTTGCCGGAGGTGGGCTGCATCCCGCCAACCAGCCGGAAAATGCGATGAAAGCAGCTGGGGTGAATGCTGGGCGGAAGGCGCTCGTGGTAATTCAGCTGGTTAAAATTGCAACTAGCTGCATACCACACCGCACGCAGATGAATCCATCGTCCCTCTCCTCTCCTCCTCTAGTCTATTCGAAAGAGACTCGTTAAAATCGTAAATACACCGGCAACATACTTTTGTTCAACGCGATAATAAATTACGTAATATCGCGGGCGAAACGCGTCCTTTTCATCCCTTCCCATTGTGTTAGACGCGAGCAATGATGTCCGAGTGAAAGCGTACCATTGGATGCATCTCTCGATTGACAACGAAATCGTGAATGAACCAGAGAGCCAGAAAGACTTCTTTTTTTTTTTTTACTTTAGAGAATTCGTTCTTTCGAAGATTTCGAAAAGATCCAATTTTTTGAATCATTTATTTCGATCTGTCAATCCAAATTACTCGTAAACTATCTGTTACGCGAAACACAGCTCGGGTAAGAAACGAATGGATAACTGTGTATATGCCAAAAAGTTATTAGCTTAGAGGATGTTTAAATTTTAATTTCATGCAAAAATTATTATTTTAGAGGGTGTTTTAATTTTAATTGCACGCGCAAGGACTGCTCTTTCCTCGTCTTTCGTACGAAATATTCTGTATGCAGAATTGCGGTTAAAATATCTTTCTCGGCATGAACAGTCTACAATTTTGTAGCAAGTAATTAAAGGATGTAATTTGAAAAATTGCTACCTTCGTAAAAAAATACACTAGATTATGACTTGTCGTTCATTTCTTATTTAAATTATCTTCTCGTTTAACGTTCAATTTTGTTTCTGATTTAATAATTTGCAAACCAGACAGACAAAGGAGTACAAGTCATGCAAGTATGCAGAGAAATATTTATAATATTCAAATTTAGAAATATTTATAATATTCAAATAATTATAATATTCAAAAATTAGATCGGTTTTGAGATTTCTTCTTCTTCTTCTTCTATTTTTCTTTAATGTCGCATCGACAGCGAGGTGCCATTAGATACGTGTGTAGTAGTTTATGTTTTTGAGATATTTTAATACATTTTATATGTCATTTTGAAAAGTGAGGTTTATGTTTGCGTTGATTCCGTATTTCTGTCTTTGGGTTTCTGTGGTGTGACATTCTTCTAAATTTGAATTTAACGAGATCTCAGTAGAATCATATTTGTCCGAAATTACAATGGCCACTCCTCCGCTGGCGTGGTTTTCGTTTACCCTGTTTCTGACGAAGGTATTGAAATGATTTGATTTCGCTTGTGTGAAAATTGTAGTTCAGAGTACACGTCGTTTCTTCTAAAATGACCTGTATCACGTACGGGCTCAAATTTTATACGTTGGACCAATCAAAATTCGTCAGATTAGCTAATAATCCAGCGACGTTGCTCGAGAGTTATTGACTCGCGAGCCGTAAAAACATCGTTACGAGAAAGAGCTCTCGAAGTCGCTCAACTCGCGTTTCGCGATTTTTCGTGTCCGAAACGACGTAGGACATTATCGTGGCCAGAAAATTTCGTGCAGAGAACGCTGATTTATGGAAGACCAGAGGAAGAGCCAGAGATAGAAGAAGGAGAAGCAGACCGTCTAGAGCGTGTAACCGCAACGAGGATTACCGGTAGACGGGAGGAAAGAGCGCGAGGATGCAGAGAACCGACGGAGAAGCGAATTCATCTGGGTGATAAGTTATTTATATTGGGGTTCCTATTGTGGCTATTTTGCAGAAATTGTGTTACAGCCGGCTACACGGGGAGAGAGAGAGAGAGAGAGAGAGAGAGAGAGAGAGAGAGAGAAAGGATTGCTTTAATTTATGAGCAAGTCGCTCGGTGCCTCCATGTATGCTCTCGTGCAGGCGAGATTACCGTGGCGAGTTATAACTGGCCCTGCACGTCCGAATAAAGTTTGTCCATAATCATTTATCCAATATCTTGGCGGAATCGCTGAAGTTTTATCGGTTGTCCTCGTTTCTCCGCTGAAAATGGCGTAATATAAAAAGACCGTGCAACTCTCGCACGATATCGTTTATAGTTGTTGATTGACGCGGACACGACTAGAGACGAAGAGCGAGGAACTCAAGAAATCGCCTGTTATCGATCCATCGAATCTCGGAACTAACTCTGAACGAATCGTGACGAGTCGGTTCTCTTGGTACCAAATACAAGATTGCAAGATGAGATTTTTATGAGAGAGAAAAAGAGAGAGCAAGAGGAAATCCGAGGAATAATTTCGTTTGGACAATCCACAGGGCATGGCAGCCTTTCGTTCTGCGACACCGTCGTTACCTTATTCATACGAAGGTTAACCAAGCGGCGAAAGAATGAAAGAAACTAGTCGCGCGAAACGAAGAGCTAACTCGCGAGTTAACTTGGCGAGCCTGAGCCGCGTGTCTGTCGTATAATAAACCTCGCGGCGAAAGGATGTGGAATTTAGCGTGGCGAGTTTCTCTCGTAGCTGATGGCATGCAAAATGCAACGGGAGACAACGCTTGCTCGGCTTTCTCATTCTCGTTTCGATATAATTTATCCAACGTTGAAAGACGTTGAAAGACGTCCGGCTTGGTTCATCGTCGAAACGCTGATCAAGCGGATACGGCGTTTACGCCAATGAAAATTTCCCCCACTCCCTCTCGAAACGGCCATCTTTCGACTATGTAGAAATTTGGAACGTACGAATCGAGAGTTGGCGCGACGACGGATCCACGGACGAGTTGAATATTTCCGTGCGTCCTCTGCGACGCTGGTTGACGCCGAGGGATAGATATTACGGGATTAAACGCAGTTTGCGGACAGACGCGATATTCGGGTTTTGTAACGAGGTAAATTCTTCACGGACGACGACGCTTAAACAGAGCGCAATTACTATCCGGTGAAGCAGTTTCACTACGGCGGCCGTAGGATTGCACTCGGGGACGGCGAAAGATGTGCACCAGGGACTGGGAGCGAAACGGCGAACCACGGCCAATCGCGGCGATGACTGCTGTGAGCGCGTGTACACGCTCGAGTGGGCCTGCAACGTGACCGACTGATTCAAGTCCAATTAATGACGTAACAAACGTGCCATCAAAATCCACTGCCAGTGAATTTGCTCCTCCTGCGACGTAATTAACGACCGAGAATCGCTGTTTGCTCGATGCTCGAGCAAACAACGATCCGTACGCTTTAATCGAACTTGGTTGGCCGATTTCGTCCCGATCTCGTCTCGGCCCAGTTGTCCACCGCGTTACAGAGAATTCCTTTTTCCCCGTATTACATATAACAATCGGAAAAATTCAGTCGAATTATCAAATTATTAAATTATTCCTAAATTCTGAATAGTCTCTGATAGATACTGGGGCTACATCGAGAATCTGTATTTTAATAGATATATATACTTCTAGTATACTTTCGTTTCAAGGAAGCGAACGATTTTTAACAGCATGCTCCTGTTTTCTATGGTAAACTTATTCATTCACAAAACTAAGTAAAAGAATATTCAATTGAATGACGTTACATACGTATGTACGTGAGTTGTACTACATTCAAGATGATTAATGTTTGCTTTAACTTTAGAAAATTAAGACCAAGGTTTAAGACACTTGTCTGTCCGTCTGGTTGAATTAAAAAAAGAAAAAAGAAATTTCGGTAAAAAGAAGTAAGTCGCCCGAACCGATAGAAAAATATTACACAACTCGTCGCAAGAACGAAAAGGAAGGAAAATTGCAGGCCGGAAGAGACAGGCGCCAATGTAAACCGGCGGGCCAGCGAATTCAAAACAAATTTCAATATTTCACCAAACATCCGGCTGGCTGGCCGAGCCGCGCCGGCTCGTCCGAATTTTTCCCACATTTTTTTGCCGCGGAAGTAATGCGATCACGTAGTCGTCGCGTTTGCACGTGCGCCGATTGCGAATCACCTCTTCCCCTCTCCCACTCCGCCCTCCGCCGTCCATCGCGCCTATCCGTAAAGCCTGATTATGAATGTTAATTCGAAAATCCCCCGTACTAACAATCGATCGCGCTTCTTCGATCAGGTGCACGATAGAAAGTCGAGGTTTTTTTTTTAAATATTGAATAATCATCGATCGTTCAGATTAATTGTAGAATTTAATACCGAAAGTAGCTAGAAAACAAGAGATCCTTCTACAACATGAGCATTACAAGTTTGACGATCTTTTAATATTGAATAATCATCGATCGTTCAGATTAATTGTAGAATTTAATACCGAAAGTAGCTAGAAAACAAGAGATCCTTCTACAACATGAGCATTACAAGTTTGACGATTTTTTAATATTGAATAATCATCGATCGTTCAGATTAATTGTAGAATTTAATACCGAAAGTAGCTAGAAAACAAGAGATCCTTCTACAACATGAGCATTACAAGTTTGATGATTTTTTAATATTGAATAATCATCGATCGTTCAGATTAACTGTAGGATTTAAGACCGATAATATAATAGTTAGAAAACAAGAGATCCTTTCACAACACGAGCTGTAGGGATTTGACGATTTTTTAATATTGAATAATCATCGATCGTTCAGATTAACTGTAGGATTTAAGACCGATAATATAATAGTTAGAAAACAAGAGATCCTTTCACAACACGAGCTGTAGGGATTTGACGATTTTTTAATATTGAATAATCATCGATCGTTCAGATTAACTGTAGGATTTAAGACCGATAATATAATAGTTAGAAAACAAGAGATCCTTTCACAACACGAGCTGTAGGGATTTGACGATTTTTTAATATTGAATAATCATCGATCGTTCAGATTAACTGTAGGATTTAAGACAGATATAATAGTTAGAAAACCCTTAGAGATCCCTTTACATGAGCTCTGTAAATTTGACGATTTTTTAAATATTTCTTTATGTCGTCGATCGTTCAGATTTATTACAGAACTTAAGACGGGAAACAGCTTATTCGATGCCATTTTATCAACAGCAGAATAGTAATATTCTACAATTTCGAGATGCTGCGAGAATTTGAATTTAAATTAATTTAAATGAAAGTGTCTGCGACTTGTTTCTTAACTTGCCAATATTCAAGATTTAAAACAGCAGCGAGGATTAAAGTTGCAGCAACTCCCGACGAAATTAGAAAGTCTTCGAAGTAGACGAAATCAGTCTCGCTGGTGTCTTTCTTTTCAGCAGTTTTGCAAACAGTTTCCTGTATAAAATGACTAACAACTTGAAATTCCATCGCGTTTCGAGGATCGTCAGTTTTCCTCTGTTCTCCGCCCTGTATTTGTCGCATGTGCCTTAAATTCCCGGCGGAAATTCCTGGAGGCGCGCAATAAGCGCACGCGAGACGCGTGCCATGATTTACGGGCTTCTTTTCGCGGGTAATAATCAACGCTGTAAATCACCATCGCCGCCGACTATTAGGCTCCCGGGTTCCCGCGTGTAATTTCTAATTTTTCCATCGAACAGCGCGGACGGCCGGCGTTCCACCGTTTATTAAATACCTCGCTGCGCTTTCGAGCAGTTGGAAGGGTTGGATAATCGGTTTCCCTCGGCGAGTTATCGTTACCTGATCCTCGCGTTAATTCCGGTGTAAGAGTTGTGATTATAACGTGTGCTGATTCCTCTCGAAATTATATTCCGTCCGAGCCTCTCCGGGCAGAAACTTTTACAGCAAGAATGGAGTATTTAATTTTTACGAGGGAAGAGACCGCAGTTTTCATTTTATCAACGTTATCCAATTGTTAATGTCATTCTATTTTGGTCGGCGATGTTTGATCTCGTTTCAATCGTTCCGAAGCGAGCGCAGCTCTATGAGACACGAACTTTTTGTAGAAATTTTATCTCAAAAACAGAGTTTTCTTTGATTGTTAGACCACGAGAGTTAGGCGTACATCCAGTTGTTTTAATTTCTCAAAATATCAAGGTACCGAAACCGGTTGGACTCGAACCACGCGGAAAAGCTAATACTCGCTTTCTCCTGCTGCCGCGCCGCGAGCAACAACGCGGTCGATTAAATAAATTAACGGAATCGTAATTGGCCGAAATTTCCAGTGTTCCCAAAAAAATGGGAACGGTTCGCGGTTCAAACAATAACAAAACGATGGTGAAAATATGCGATCGTAAATTTCAACTATCGCACAGCGTGCAACGGAAATTCTACGCATTTTTGCTGCTCAGCTTTCATTTTTCCACCCTTCCTCTTTCCCAAGCGGGCTTGAATTTTTCACTCGCATCACTTTTGTATCGCCTGTAACGCATCGACCAACTTTTCGCTTCAACTTTGTGCACGAGCAAAGTACGCGACTTAAAAAAAAAAAAAAAAAAGGAAAACACTTTGCGACTCATCGAGCAAACGGTAACCACTCGGTAAATAGCGAGTTACCGGGTGTAGAGTCGCGCGGCTGTTCGTCGCAGTCAACGCGGGGGCTCGTCGTCGCCGACAAGCATCGTTCTCCTTGGCGGCGGTGCTCGTGCTAAAACCGCCGAAAATCCTATTATGGAGTCAGCCTGTAATTACGAGGTCGTCGTCTCGTACGTGCTTCCACGCACGTCGTTCGAGTGGTGGCTCTCGCGCGCGTACGCACATCCCTGTTAATTTATTCCGCGCCCGCCAGACTCGCCCTCTCCTCTCTCTCTCTCTCTCTTTCTCTCGTTTTTCACGCCCGTTCCTCTGCGTTTCTTTTATCAGTATCTTCTTTATGACGCCGCTGCGTTGCTTCGTTACGTCTCGTAACGCAATTGCCGACCACGACGCGTGACACGGCGTCGTTAGTTGAATCATTTCCTGCAGAATCTCGCGTCGACAGCCCCGTATCGAATTTTATAAAACGAGAACAGGGGAGAAACGAGTAAGTATTTCTGATGAAGTTCGAAAGATTCAGAATCCGTATGAATGTCGACTTTCCTTTCAGTCGGTGAAACAATTTAGTTGTAATGTAATTAATTAATGTGTAATTGAAGGTTTCGACGGTACACGAGTATTTATCGAGGTGTTGTGAAACGGTATGTAGTACGAGTTTTTAATGAAAAATGACTCGTACTGATTGGCCTCCATTTGTAAACGTCGAGAAATAATTGAATTAAATTATTGAATTATTATTAGAGCGCGAATGTAAAAATTTGCCGAGTGCGCGTGATATTTAAAGTTACGTAAAACAGTTTGTTACGGTATTTAGAAGCTGGAACGAGTAATCATTATTTTTTAATTCCTGCGCTATTTATGAAAAAAATTTCAGAGTGTAAAAATTCGCGGAGCACACGCGGTATTCCAAATTGTACAAAACCATTTGTCACAATATTTAGAAGCCGAGAGGTTACCGTTTTTCAGTTCCACGCCATTTGCGGAAAATTGGCGCACGCGATATTTAAAACTGCATGAAAGGCACTAAACAGTTTCACTAATTATTACATACTGGGCTACCAATTTGACTTTTTGTGGAAAGCTAAAATTTAATTCGATAAAAAATAATACTAATGTGTACTAATACTGATACTAAAATAAATTTGCTTCGAGGTACGTGGAAGAGAAATATATATATATATATATGTGCAAGAGTCAAATACACTTTCCTTATTTTTAACCACGTCTCGCAGCAACTCGAGCATGCAACGTTTTATCCCTTACACGCGATCATTACTCATTGGAGAAAGAAAGTAATATAGAAAGTAATATAGAAAAGTTGATCTACATATAATTCCCCGCTACGGGCCTATTTTCAAAAACGAATTGTTGCGACAATAGAATTTATACAAGAAGAATTTTTACTGAAGATTTTACAATTGTTGGGTACTAACTTACACCGTCAAAAGAAGATCGCAGCAATCAGAAATCCTTCGAAGGAAATTTCTCTACAACATCGGATAATTTCGCTTTGATTTCGAAAATCTCTCGTATAAGAGACAGTGGTGTTTTATCAAATTTCAGTGCTCGTTTCCTTACGATCAATTCGGCGAGGATCTGAAAAGTAAAGGCGAGCGAAAACGAAAATCGCGGCGATTTTTCCGGCTCGTTGACGCGAATTCTGTTCTTTGTCTCGCGGTTGGCGATCATGCGAGGCAGGCTCGTTGGATTTTTACGCGACAATGTACAACCGTTTTATGCGTGCGTCGCCCGAGGCCAGCAGTCACGCACTTTTTCCTCCTCCCGTCGCTCTCGAAACGATTCTCGTTGCATTTTTTTATCGAATGGCCAGAGAGACACGTTGTACCGCGCGTCATTTATTTTCGGTGCACCGTTAATTCATTTTCATCGCACCGCCGGCGTGAAATTATTATATCGCCATACCGCTACGCGCTCGAATCTGTCTGTCGCGCTAATAAGCAACGCATTAATCCGGGCATAGAGAATCAAAAAAAAAAAAAGAAAAAAGAAGAAGCGTGCTCGGTGTTCTTTTTCATGGAAATCCGCGAGTCAGACGAATGGGATTTTGAACAAAGATCGAAATACGCAACGAACGTGTAAAC
Organism: Frieseomelitta varia; assembly: GCF_011392965.1. Classification (NCBI taxonomy): domain Eukaryota; kingdom Metazoa; phylum Arthropoda; class Insecta; order Hymenoptera; family Apidae; genus Frieseomelitta; species Frieseomelitta varia. Next base: position 241,147 of record NW_025110057.1, on the reverse strand, counting down.
ATCCAATCTTTATTTTACCTACAATCTCATTTTGTTTATCTCTGCGGAAAGTTTCTTCCATATAAAGTAAATTATGCGAGATCAGATACAGAGATAATAAAGAATAGTAATAATCAAAATTGAACGCAAATATAAAGACGAGGTGTAGATAAAATACGAGTAAGAGAATCGTATTAAAATACACCAAAATATACCAAAAAAATTATGTATCAAGCTACAATTAAACCAGAATAAACGTATTCCCTCTAAAGTACCATTTATCAATGATTTGTGCTTGCACCTAGTTTTAAAGGTAAGCTGGAAGTCAATCTGAGATTTCCGAGACACAATTGCCCAATTTATAGATACGATCGTACGTGTTCGGAGGACGAGATCGGTTCGATCGAGTCGGTAGATTATAATAAATAAAATGGATACGCCGGCTGGGAATCCTCGTGTTTGGAGCTTAAAGGGGAGGTGGTAGTCGTAACGTGAGCAGAGGGGAAGAAAAGGAGAAAGAGGCGAGGTGGTAGCATCTGGCCGAGATGAGGGAAGGAGCAAAGAACAGTCGGCGACATCGAATAGAGATGTAAATATGTTTTCCTCGAACGCGATGCCGAGCAATTATTTAGCATGCCACTGAGAAAAGATCTCGTCTGCTCGGAGGATATTCCACGAGTCTCTTCGTCCCTTCGTTTCCTCGCATTCGCCGGTCGCTTCTCCCGGGCGACATCGAGGATACAAACCTGTTGTTAAAGCCAACAGTGAACTTGGGAAGTCGAAGATGAATTCAATCTTCCCGCGATTTATGCTTGAACGTTCACCGCTGGCTGAGCCACGCTTCGATCGCAATTTTTTCCCCACCTCGGCTCTCGCGAATTTTCGTCTCGAAAGCCGCGCGAACGGCTCGGCACTCCGCGTCTGAATACGAAACGATGTTAGCGTCCCATTCTCGGTTTAGTTATTCATATACGGTTGCCTACTGCTGTTTTTCTTCGCGCACGTCAGTCCTCGTCAATGTTTGACGACACGTCGCGTTCCGACGCGGCCCTTGGTAGTCGGAATTTCGCGGTGGCCACGTCGATCGAAATCACACGCGCCTGCAAAATCACGACGCGCCGACGCTGCTAAACCGAAATATAATTTTCGTTGGACGGCGCGGGTTGATCGCGGTGGCGGTGAAAATGTGATTGCAATTCCGAAAGAAATTAAACCTCACGCTGTCGTGATTGCGTACTCGTCCGCCGAATCCGTTAATTCGTATATTTATTCGTTTATTAATCCACTTACTCGATCAAATCCAAGTAAATCAATACAGTAATCGCAAGTTGAAGGTATAACGTATCGTATTGATATTTCTTAGCAATGGACAATCTAGAAACACAGGATTAGATTATGTTAATTAAATTGTCCGATTACGTTTTATAAAATGAATTTCACCTTAAGAGAAAAAAGAAAAAAAGAAAAAGACAGATGTACAACGTCGCTACATGTTCGTATCCATAACCGAGACAAGTCACGTTGAACGTTAAATCGCCGAGGTTGAAGTTCAATCGAAGTCATTCCAAGAATGATGTACGTTAATTCGCGCATCAACGATTTCGAAGGGATACGATTCGCGTATCGCGGGCAAATCGTCGAATCCCATTTGAGCAGCTACCAGTCGTTAAATCCCGATTAACAGCCACGAGGCAGGGGGGGAAAAAAAAGCAGCAGCTAATTCGAAGTACGGCCACGTGAGAATTTCAATAATTCCGCGCGGACACGCGATCTGTATGCGCGGACGATCGTTGCCGCGATAACGAATCGAACAATTTGCCGCGCATAATTTTCAGATTGTCACGGGTTGGAGCGGGGCGGAGGAAGGGGGGAGGGAGAGTGATTATATTTATGGAAAAATAACGCGTTCCGCTGTCGTTCGTCCTTCTTTGTCATCGGTAACAAATTACGTACGCGCCGTACTCGCGTTTTGTTTGGAAACCTGTTACTTTATTGCCGTCGATGGCAACGCCGAGCAATATTTTTCCCCGCTATATTCTTGCGTTGAAAAGAGCCCAACAAGGTAGATCTTCAAGGCGCCTGCTTATCGAATATATTGATAACCCTGCGTTTCGAGTTGCGGTCGTGACTACAACTCCACTATGTAGTGTTTCGATTTAGAACTTCTTCGATGAAAGAGTGTAACTTTCAACGATAGAAGAATGCCAAACAAGGTGGCGTTTCTTCACAAAATCGTAATAAAACTCTCGTTTTATCGACCCGGAAATTTTGACATTTGTAAAGTTAGGGGTTTTATTTCTTATCTTCAATATGAACATATATTTATTATGTTAGTGTTAATACAACATTGTTTTTCCTTGTCTAACTCCATCTAATATGTTACACCGTCTTCTTAAAACTTCTGACTTCTTTTGTTTCACACCATCAATCACACACACGTACTCTTGTTTTCCCCTTTCCCATACCAAAGCACAATCACAAATGTGCCAATACCCTAATAACATTAATTAACTTTAATCTTCCATCATAATTTATGAATTCACTTAACCCCTTGGATATTTTCTTCGCTTTCTGCTACATTTTTCAAGAATAGCGTGCTACTCTCCAACTGCTAAACTAGCTCGATTTGATCATTCGTTTCAACCAAGGGTGATTTAGTATTAATCGCTTGCTCTCCATTTCCTCGCATCAATTTAACCGGGGTTGGTCAATTATCTCGCGTTCGTCGAGAATATTTTATTTCATTCACTTTCGATCGCGCTCCCTCGCGGTAATTCTTCCCCTCTCTCGTTAGGACGAATTTTTATCCCGAGGCGAACGAAGAAGTCAAAATCCAGCAACAAGTCGACTCGCTGCCGCCGGTTTCAAAAATCGTTGGCCGCGGACGTCGGCGCGATCGATCGATCGCAATGGGGCGAGCCGGCGCTTGCCTAAAGTTGCTGAAGAACCAGTCCGTGCGAGGCCCGGACTACACGGAAGCTACTCGCAAAGGGCGGCAGGCACGGAGCAGGCCCTTCTCCCTATCACGTGACGATACGCATCATTAAAATTCATAAGGCGACTCGCCCATTCCCACTTTAGCACCCCACCGGCTGAACGAGCCGCGCATCATATATTTATAGACGCCCTCGAATGCACACATGCATCTCAGACACCTTATGCAAGCCGGTCGATTTCGGGCGCGCACTTATCCGTGCCCGGTTATCCACACCGTTTCACGTGTGGAAATTCCCGTCCCAGCATCGATGCCGGAGCGACTCGATCCTCGTCGTCGCTTATTCCATGCATGAAATATATATCCTTTTATTATCAGAATAGATTCGACAACGCAGCGTTAACAGCGTTGTAGCAACACGCGCAAGCGTCTATCCTTATGTGTGTAATCCATCAGCGTGGAAAGATTCCCTTATTTTTCGATCAGAAACTATGCTCTAACCTCTCTCTTTCTCTCTCTCTCTCTCTCTCTCTCTCTCTGTCTTGTAAGTTGGTTTACCACGTTAGTTATTTATCGGCGTTGTCAGCCTCGATGACGTGGAGTTTGCGTAGATTATGCGATATCGCGGCGTCGTCCCGTGGCGACGCGTCTACGGAGATGACGCGGAGAGTGCACTCAACGGGCGCACCTATGAATCTTGCATAGGCCGCATGCGTACACGCATGAAAGGAGGAAGGAGGCCTTGGCCGGCCCCGAGTGTATTCCCTTTCCGCGTGTCGGTACGATGACAAATTGTGGCCTGGGTACACGCTAGATAGCACCGACACTCTCCGGCCAATGGGAATAAATCAAATTTCGCCGCGGCAACGAAACCGGCTTTTGCGAAATTTATGTACGATCGATCTCGCCTCCGAAGTCTCCGTTCGCCGCGAGTATGCGAGCACACAGAGCTATTTCGGCTTGTCCTTCGGCTTGTCTCGACGAAACGAACGAGTTGCGCTGGCAACTGGTTGTTTGCGGACCTTAACGAGTGACCAAGCCGTATAAAATAATTCGTCGCTTTCTTTTCAGAACTCGTCGATATGATATCACTGGACTAGAAATTATTGAGAGAAATTTGCCATTTGTTTCGTCTGGGTTATACTTAAATGTACTTAAAGCTGAGAAAATAAATTGCAATTTTAATTTCCAGCGCAAGAGGTTAAATTCAGTCAATTTCCCGCTCGTTTAGTAGATCGAACGAACGTTAATGTGACAAACGAGCGCGAATTTCGAACTTCGAACTGACCGTGTACATCTGTATCCTATGTCTTTTTCGAGTTCAGGGACTCGAAGCGAGAGTTCTACGTGGACGAACGATTTTTAATCGTTAGCTGATTTTGAAGATTCCTTGACTCGGCGGAGCATGTTGACCGATCTGATCCAGCTCCGCGGAACTAATCAACTGTATTAACGCGGTAATTGATTTATTCCCGGAGAACTTCAACTTCAACGTAGTACTTCAACGTCTTTGGATTGAAAATCAATGGTAGTACGTTGTACGTAGTGCGAATCTCTGGTAAAATTAACACGTAGACGTAACTCTTGACTGAACCCTGCGGTTAAACTCTTTATCTTATTCAACGTTTCATCCAAAGTTTCATCTCGTCGTTGAAAAATCTGTATTATCACGTTTACTTGTGGAATGGAATATTTAATTCTTGTGAAATATTACGTCACGGTAGAAGTGTAATGAAAGCACCTTTTTATCTAGTTGTTACAAAGTTTTCTCTCGGTGATGTTCAACTTGCTTTAATTATCCTGAAATATCGATCATCGGTGGCGTTCGATTCATTAATTAAGATTAAGAGAAAGTAGAACAATTTCTCGTTTGTTCGATGAGAAATGAAAGTCTATCTCCGACCAAAAAATATAATACATATAGTTCGTCCCAATTGCGTGACTCACTCTATACGTACAGAGGTGAGCGAAAATATTCGCACACTCGATGAAAAATTGTCTATATTTTAAACTGTTATAATTTCGTAAAAAGAAGAAAAGAAAGTCGTAAAACAATCCAGTTGGACTAGGTTTAAAGTGCGAAGTTTTTTTCGAAGATGTTTTTACATCATGTAACAAATGGTAAAGCAAGGATGCTTTCGTTCTCGAAAATTGTAAAAATTCGGATTCCCTTTGAAAACATTCAAAAATTTTTCTCATAACTGAATCTACTATCGTTTTAAATATTGAAGTCGCTGCCACAAAATCTATACGATCTTCTCGGCGTTTTATTGAACTTTGAACGGCAAAATGTTAAGATTTCTTGAATTGTTGTCTGATGTTCAAGATTCAATAAAATGTCAAAAAAGAAAAGAAAGAATTATACAGCAAATATCAAGAGGTTTTTCCCAAATTTCAAACAGTACCATCTTGCTTTATCACGATGCGAAACATCTTCAGAAGAGAAAGCTCAAGACTGATAAAGCAGAGATATCGCGAGGCTAACTATATTGTCGTACCATTCTGTTTCGCGAAGTTTGAAACCGTTGAAAGTATCCAGCTCCGTACAATCGAAGGAGCAATCTCGGCGGATCGATCGACCGATCGGTCGATCGATCGTTGAGAAGTTGGAGCGTCCTTGGAGTTGGCGAGCAAGACGCGTGTGCACGCTGGGATGACGCGAGGGTGCGTCAGCACACACGTAGGCGCACTTAGCACCCTCCGACTGTGTAAGACCACTCGACTGGCACGTACTGGATCCTTCAGACGTACCTACACGTCAGTAAATTATCGCCCAACCGTACGTACAGGGCAAGTACGTACAGGCCGTCTCGTTGTTTTACACATACTCTCTCTCTCTTTCTCTCTATCTGTCTCTCTTTTCATCCAACTTTCTTTCTCCGGCGACATCCATACGCGCGCGCGCACTCTGTGCCGCGACCCCTGGCCCCTCTGGCTTTCCTCTTTGTTCTTTCGCGTTTTCCAACCTGCCCCACCTAGCCGGCGTGTGTCGCCACCGCGATAAAAACGAGATTTACGGATTATTCCCGTGGTTTCTCTCGCTCTCTGTATTCTCCATTCTCCCGGCTATTCTCGCGCGCGGTTTCATTAAGGCCGGTTAATTTTTCAGCCGCGCGTCGTACTTACGTTCGGGCTTTGCCGCGACAACACTGGGTGTTATTCGTAAATCGAGCGTCGCGCCTTCACGTTGAAACGAAACACGCGTCACTCACAGATTAGCACTATTTCCTTCTTTTTCTTTTTTTTTTTTTTTTCTTTTAATCAGAGTCTGAACTTCGCAGCTAAAGTATTTACAAAATTTGCGGAGACATTCGATTGGAACGGAGAATCAACGAGTTTTTATTTATGCGAAATTATTTGAATCTTTGAAAATACGTCATATCGATATTTATACGAAGTCCAGTGGCTGTGACATTGTATTGTCTCTGAGTTATTAACGTAGACTCGAAGATCGTGAAGGAAGTCGCACGATCAAACGGAACTTGATCGCTCGATGGTAAATCCTAAAAATCTGCATTGTTCCATGGTGATTCGTTGTGGTAAAAACGTCTGTTTCTTCGTCGATTGACGTAACGCTCAGTATGGATAACTCTTTAACATGCAATGACGTGCCAATCTTTTATTCCAAAATTGCAGTATTTTTTCAGTTTCAAGTATATTTAAATATAACTCAGGCAAACAATAAAGCAAATAATAAATTTATTACTTCTTAGTCATTTCTATCCAGTGATACTGCCCGATGAATTCGAAAAGAAGACGAGTCATTCTATACGTTTTGGTCGCTCGTTATGGTCCGTGAACCAGTTACTAGCGCAAGAGATTGAAAGCACGCCCGCGTAAAATTACGCTCCTTACGAAACCGATCAAGCACATTGCTCCTTTCTTTCTCAATGGACGAAACTTCTCATCGAATAACGATAAACGATCGAAAACGGCCAAAGTTGGGCGAATTTAATAGCGAATATTTTCCACGGCGACGATCATTCGGTCGTAACAGGGTCACCGTAGAAAAAAAAAAAAAAAAAAAAAAGGAAAAGCTTAAAAAGCGGAACGGGCGGATGGCACGAATGAAACAGCAAAGTCGAAAATCGACAGAGCGGAGAGTATATTTCATTGCCGGCGTGCGATTTTCAATCTCTGCGAATGTCCGTCCACGAGCTATCCCATAACCTTTTCTTTTCACGATCGGTCCCGTTGCCTTTGCCTCACCCTCGAATAACGCTGGATAACTTTGCGCTTTGTAACTCTCGAACGGCGAGACATTCGGGAAAACGAAAAAAAAGCACGTCGGCCGAGCGCGAAACGCATGTGGAAAAACACATTTCACAGGGTAATAGAAGCTTCTCTTTTCCTCTTTTATTCTTTGCCGGCGAGAATTCAAATGAATTCTGCAGATAAGAAGCCGAATTTTCATTTCTCTTTCCTCTTTCCTTTCCGTTTTCGAAATTTTAGATTCGCCCGCTTTCGATCGAGGTGTCCAGTGACGCCCAATCACTTGCGCCCGAGAAAACTGTGAAGTTGACGAAATAGTTCGTAGTATTTCTGCCTTCAGTTTATTCTGAACAAACCTCTGATGATATTTTTCTGAAATTTCATATACATCCTCCTACGAGCCGAAGAAACTTTCGTACACTGTTCACACTTTCTAAACGAAGATTGCAGTGTTATCTTTGAACGTACTAAATATAACACGGATCATTATACTCGAGCATTCTTATACATAATAAACAAAAGTAGACGACGACGTAGTTGTCGCTAAACTCGCCCAATTATTACCACGAGTACACCCACGAATCGTAGAAAATTGTAGGTAGATGTGAATCGTCTCGAGGACACGGGGAAAGTTGAAGCGAAAGCGAAGAAACGCGGCGGCTGTTTGATCTCATTGTCAGTCACGGGGGATGACTGGTTTGCTTCTTTGTAAATCGCGCTCTAGCGGATTATGCCGGCAAATTGGCAAAGGATTCGCGTTTCTGAGGCTGGTTTCTCGCCGAAGGGGATACGGAGTAGGCGCGGATGCAATTTGAGAGTCAGGCTCAGCCCCGGAGGTTGGGACGTGTCTTTCGCGCGGGTCGCGACCCACCGGGCCCCGGGATTAAATTTCCCCGCGTTTGGAATAACTTTCGCTAACGTTGATTAGCATACGTGAGAAGAAACTCGTCACTTTCGCCGCAAAAGTTTCGGTGGCACCCTTTGACGTCGCTAATAACTAGTCTGGCCCTCCGACACCGGGGGCGAATTAAACCGCGCCAGCCTTCTTATCTGGCATTGATTAAATCCGCGGCGTTTCATCTTCCCGCCGCGTCTTTGAATTATTCATACTGTTCTTTGGCTAGGCTTGAGAATAGGTTACATCGATCTCTGGCGACGAGTCGCGGAGCGAAGATGACAAGTCACCTGTTCCTTCGCGCACTGGCTCGTGAAAGTATGTGTACATTATCGTGGGAGAACTTTTACGTACTGTTCATTTGAATAAAATCTCCTCCGTGGACATATGAAATACGCGAATTATTTTTTAAAATCGTACATTTCATTGCCAATTTTCTGTAGAAACATGCTCGTGCTCGAGCTTGACTCTTTCAGATGGATCAACATTAGAAGTTACTTCAGCAAATACCCATTTAAAGTGCTATAAAAATTACCGTCAAACGTATCTGATTATTATTATTAATTTAATTACTGACTCATCGTATTATTAATCACTCTCATCAACACTCCTGAAGGTGGTGAAACTAGAGGCATTTAAAAACGAACTTACACATACTGTGATTCGCGAAAATGTTACCATGAAACGTTTCGAAATTTGATTAGCACTTGTATTTTTGTCCATTTATTTATTCAATCGCAGACGAATCGCTATAAATCGCTATAAAAAAATATGCAGTAACAAAATAACAACTCCTTAATGAAAGTACGTTTTAATTTTCATCAAAGAATCACTTAGAAAAGACTAATTTAAGCGTAAAATTAAATGTGAAATTGATTTAGATTTCACCGTGAAACGTACGACGCTGTTGAATTTGCAGATGTACGTACGGGAGTTTTTGCAAGGAGACTTTGACTTTCTGGAAAAATGTGAAACTTACGGAGTATGCAAAATATATCAAATGTCCGAAATAAACTGATAATTGTAATAAATCAGACAGATGACATTATTGTGAATGTCATTTCTTTGCCACCAGTCACTCCAAAAATAAATGTTCCACAGACCGGAAGAATTTATCGTCGTGAGCTTTAATCCTCCGACTACTGAACCTCAACGTCCTGTGCCGGGGTCATTTTGACCCACACGGATATCCCACCAATACATATTTAAGATGGCTCACCGATACTGTACAGAGTGACGATCGCTCGAGACCGAGGCCCTCACTGATATTGTACCAACACAGTGACAGACACCCGACTCATATAGAAACATGTAGGAGTATAAGGAACAAATAATAGTCACATGAATAATAAAGTTATATACATTTACTATACATTTATGTCATTCACTGTCAGGAACGTCTTGTGCAGATTGAGCAAAAGAAGACAAAGAAAGATTGCTCGTTGGCAATGAAGACATTGCGTCGACAAATAGAAACAACGGAAAAAGTAATAGAGAGAACAAAAATAATGATAAAAGCAGTAAATTAACAGTGAAAATAGTAAAATATTAAAATAATGCTAAAAACTAAAATCTAAGTAGTAAGTACAAAAATAATATAAAATACTAAATACTAAAAAGAATAATACAAACTATTAAATACTAAATATTAAAATACTAAAAACACTAAAATATAAAATATTTGCTTCGATTTGCTGTGTACACGTCTTTCTTCCTCAGAACGTTACCAGAAACTACGTTTTTTTCGTCTTTAGTCGTCGTCACTTCGGCAATTTGGCGAACACGTGGCACACAGCCGTATGATGCGTTAGTGCGATCACTAACACAAGCAACTCCCAGCACAGGTCAAAATTGTGACCCCGGCACAGTAGGCGGAGGGTTAAAAACCAAGGAAACGTGAAAAATCGCGACACGTGCCCGTTTTACACCCAACGGTAGCGTCCGAAAATTGGGAGAGATCGATGGGATTTTTCGCTGCGACGCCCAGGGGGGGAAATTCAAGCAACGAACGGTATGGCCGACAGCCGATCGCCGTGGCGCGATGTCCGCCATAAATTCAACCGGATGCGGCTTAGAGCTGGTGTGCCGGAACTCGACGGAGACGGGCCGAGACTGCGTTCGATGTGCGGCCAGACCGCACACGACGACGCTTGTTTCTCGAACAGGCTGCATTCTGGATACCTGTCAGCGGCACACCGACGAAAATCGTCGTCGTCGTCGCCAGACGAAACCATAATTTCATTGGCTAGCCCGGGAGATACCAGGATTGAGCGTCCCGTTAACCGGACCGTGACGAATTCCCTGGTAAACCAAGTGGATTCCAGGCATTTCGGCCAGGAGCTCGAGCTTTAAGAAACCTTTTTTTGATAATGCGAGGCGAAACTACTCGCCGGGCGAACGCTGTTTCGAAAACGATATGCCTGGTTACTAGACTCGTTAATAGAGTAGAGCTGCGAATCCTTACGAAGCTCGGAACAAGTTTTGCCTCTCGATGAGTCTCGGCATTGAAGGCTTCATGTTGTAACTTTGGACTACGTAGTCTAGGTACGCGTGTTGTCTGTAAAGATGGTCTCGAACAATTTTGAAAATTACTTGCTCGTCGAGACAATACTAACTATCAGGGTATCAGTTTCTGTGATGTATAACAAAGAGACGGAATATTAATATTCTTCAAGCTCCAACACCTTTCCTCTACCCTTTCGATTTATTTTCGTGCTTCGGAAAGCACCTGTGCCACGAGAGTGAAAATTAAAAATTCCATTCATTTGCTGCTGTAGAATATAATTTTAGTTAATTTCTTCCGCCGGTTGAATTCACTGTTGTGTCTACGTGAACGAAAAATACGTAGTCGGGAAAATTGATGAACCTCACCGGCAAGTTCAGATAAATGAAGTTCCACTGGTAATGTAATAACACCAATATACTTCAACTCCAATATGCTTCAAGTTGGAATTGTGAAATATTCGTAGAATAAAAGAGAATAATCTCTAAAATCCTCGTAGAAGATTTACCTTCAGTTTCGTTAATAGAGTTGTGACAGATACCTAGGTTAGGTGCGTGTTATTTAAAAAGAAAAAAAAAAAAAAAAAAGGGAAAGAAGCATGTACGAATAAAATAGATACACGTACGTGTTTTCGCGACGAAGAAAAAAAAACAGAGTCGTGGGGAAAGCCCGATTCATCTTGTTCGAATTGTTCCGTTCTCCAGCTGAAGAATCCATCCTCCAAGTTGCCCGCCGTGCCATTTTTATTTCGCCTTCGGTTTCGTATTTCCTTTTTGCTTCGTTTCCTCTCTAATTCGTCTAGAACCGAGAGCCATTCTACCGTGTGTGCCATTAACCCAAATAATTCTCCGAGAGAGAGAGAGAGAGAGAGAGAGAGAGCAATACTCTTCTCAAATTCCCGCTCTCTTCCAGTCTCCTTTCACCTTTCCTCTTCCTTGCCGCGCAGCTGGACCATTCGATCCTCTGTGAAACAAACGTCGACTACTTTTAATCCACGGAGCGAGAAGAAAGATACATTTAGTGATAATTCTTCATTTTTTTAACACTGGAATGATCAAGATTCAACATCAAAAAATACTAGAGTGGTCGAAACATATCGAGGGGCCAATTTTTGTCATTTAATTATCGTGTGATATTGGAAAGGAATGCAGGAATAAACTACTATAATTATAATAACAATAATAGAGTATAATAGAGTATAGTATTCATTACATTTTTGCTCCTTTATCTATCTACAAGTAACCAAACGAAACAAGTGTCATTTTTTCAGAAACTATGCGACTTTGAATATTTCATTTGAATTAGTCTCTTGATCCAAAATTGGACCATTTATAAAATGTTCATTTGTTCAAAAGGTACAGAGAGTAAACTACTATAATTATAATAATAACAGGGTGTACTAGATTTCGTGACAGTTTTGCTCCTCGACCTATCGGACAAACAAACACAAAAGAAGTGCCATTTTTTCCAGAAATTGTGCGACTTCAACTAACGCTTAAAATAATCAATTTTCTATAAATATCTAAATTTCGCAGATATATATATAATATATAGACTTTTGCGACTGCTGGTTGATCTGTCGCCGTTCGTCTCGCAGCCAATTTAAATTTGCCAAGTTGCGGCGGTAATTGAATGCGTCGCGCCAGTCGCGATATCACTCGCAGTTTCTATTTCCTGCCGCGCGGGAGGATCTTGCCAGACTTTTCGAATTTCAATTAAATAGTTAACCACTATTAAACGGAACGACGTTCGCCCGTACGCGGAGATTATCGGGTGGAATGTGTTAAGCGGTTTCTTCTTCTTCCTTTTTCTTCTTTTTTAATGGCAAGCAATAACGATATTTTAATTAAATTCGTTCGCCGAAAGAGCGCAGAACACCAGGCTTTAAAGACTTTTCGATCGACCGGGGGTTTAAGGGCGCAATTAATGACATTCGATTTGATTTCCATCGGTAAACAACGCGTCATTGGCAATTGTTGTTAATGGACGAAGGGAAATTATCCGGTGATTAAACCCGGGCCCGGGCGTTTTCACCTGTTTTGTCCAAAACTACCGGCCGTTTCCATAATTACAAAACTGCCTCGCTCGCCAACTAATGCTTGATTAATTTGTTATGCAGTTCGCGTAAGCGGTATTATCGCTCGAAAACGCTCGCCACGGCCCGCCGTTGCTTTCCCAACTTTCCTCCGAAATATTATCCCGTATATGGCGTTTTGAAATACTTCCACTTTCGATCACACGTACGATTAGTTGGGCGAAAGCATTCGAACACCTGTGGCAACCTGACATACGAATCTAGCGCAAAACATTTTTACATCTCATCGAGATTGTACGATTGTATCAGCCAAGTTTAAAAAACAAACCAAATATTTCGTAAAGATCAAGACAGAAATACTAAAGGACGACCAATTATTCATTACGTCAGTAAGCTTGAATATTCATCGGGGCCATACATTATGTCTGGCGTTGATTATATGCACGTTCATACATTTATCATACGTTCAAAACGGCCATTGACGTAGCACGCTGATTTTTAGTCTCGATATAGTCTATCCAACCAATGTCTCGCGTCTTTTATAGTTTTAGATTGGTGTCAGATTTCACTGAATTAACGGCAGTGATCATCTTTCATTGATGAAATTCGAAAATATTTTTCGTGCCACGTTATATTTGGAAATTCCTTGCGGTTATCGCGCGTTGCAGTTACAAATCGCAGATAAAAATACAGGCCATTTGAAAAGCGATCGGGCACTAAAACGAGCTGGGCCTCCTCCTTTTTTTCGGCCATCAGACGGTAACATACGAAACTTTACGCGAGCCGTGGAAATTGACTTTCGAACTTGAACGCGTTTACCCCAGAACAGTTGGCAGACTTTACCCTTCCCCGACTCGTATCCTCCTTTTGCTTTCGTTCTCGAAAGTTCGGCCATTATTTTCGTGATTCTCTTTGGGACTGCGCATTCTCCCCAGAGAATTAAAAGCCTACGGTTTCCTTCGTAACTGATAGATACAGTTGATATTATGTAAAATGCAGAAAACTGAGAAGCAAAGTACGAGGTTGCTCGATTTAATCTCTTAAAAGCTCGCTGCATTTCGAGAAACAGCTGCTTTTATTTCATCGTTCTGTAAACGTTCAACAAATTTACATGGAATAATATACACTGCGAGAGTAATATACGACTTTGAAAGATAAAATTTATTAATTTCGCTCGACGGATGTCGTGGACCAGAACTGTAGAATTGGATATCTCTTCTTTTAATATCTTCGGCGAACATCAAATTTGAATTTGATTCAGTAGGTCAGGATGGTTCATATTCCCATTTATAGTCTCGCGTAAAATTAATACTGAATGAAATGTTAATAATTTTCTCATGATTGTCCGATGTTTCGATTCCAATTCCAGTTCTAATCGGCAGAATCGAATCTAAGAAATTTATAAATAAACTATATTATAAATAAAGTATAAAAATTTATATCATCACTTAATAATAAAAGTTCTCGCCTGGTTTTCCGTGTTTCAGGAACGCCTGTCACGATTCTTGGACTCAGTTACGACTGTCGCCGATGTTCGGCTGCATCTGTCCGAACAATCACATGAAAAGACGCTGCGACAGGATCTTCTCGATGGTGAATCACAATCCGTGCGTTGGTGAGTACGAAATCGAGCCCGCTGCGATCGCAGTATTAACTTTTCTATATATTTATATATATATACATATATCTATACATATCTATGTGTACGTGTAAACGTGATCTATTATACGCAGGCATCTGTAACAGTGCGTACACACGAGAGTTATTACTTTGCTTCTCTCATTATTATTATTATTATTATTATTATTATTATTATTATTATTATTATTATTATTATTCTCTGTTTCGTTGTCTCGATTGACCACGAGTCAATTATGTTTTCCTTTTTTTCTTTTTTTCTTTTTCTTTTCTTTACTGTAATCTTGAATGAACGAGTACATATATATTTATATACGTGATGACGTTGGTTAATCGTAACTATATTACTTTAGCGCATCCTTGTGGGAAACGATTGTTGGTGTTGTGAAGTAAACGTGTGTATATTGTTTGAACATTCTTTTCGTTCCTCTTGTTTCATGTACTTACACGACACTCTACAAATTTCTCTTTTACTTTGTCGTCCGATTTCGTCGGGAGGCTCGACCTGCCTCCCCTTTTACTGCCTCCCTTTGTACACGTGTTTGTCTGTACCTTGTTACCGACGTGCTCTGTTCTAGTCTGTTACCTTTTCTTCGATCGATGTGCGTACGCTCCAGAAAACGAAATCAACCTGCTGTCGATCGTGGACCGAAGCATCGTAACTAGCGAGGCTAGTTTCAACGTGTCGTTGCTCGAACGAAAATTAAATATCGCTCGTTTAATCATTTAATGGGACTAGGCCATTGCGATACAGTGGAAACAGTTGAACTATGTAACCATGACGTTGAAAGTAGAAGAAGCACTGTTATACATGGATTTCAAAAGTAATTGAAAGAATCGTTCGAAGAGTAAACTATTAAAAACAGGAACAAATTCTAACGTCCTAACTTGACGATTATAAAGTATAAATCTTTGGGGGTTAGGGGTATTTATGTTAAACTTTTGCAATAAAGCATCGCGGAACAAGGGAAAAGCATAACACCCGTAGAGTTAAGTGGACTTTCAATTTTCATTTAATTTGATAGTTGGAATTCATATAATTTACATCGAATTTGTAAATGGAAATAAATGTCCCACCGCAGCAGTTAGAACCACATAATGAGCCACCGGAGGGTTGTACAAATTTTCAAATACTGTTGCTAACACATAGCGCAACTATTATTTCGAAATCAGATGAAATCTCAAGCGAAGGCTGCCCGGTGAAGAATTGTACATGGAATGTTACATTTCGATAAAGTCTCAAAAGGCTTCGTTGTCTTTGCAAATTCACGACAATCGTAAAAGGTTCGAACAAAGTCGTTTGTGAGATCTCAGCTTGTCACAAATTGCCGACGATTTCACGAGCAAAGGTTGCCGCCGCGTGCCACTTGCAACCGGGTTTGCAAGTTCATTTCACCGCCGTAAAGGGTAAAGATGGTGAAATACGATCGCGGCGAGGAGAAGTGTTGTCGCAAGCAAGCCCGAAAAGCCAGAAATAGTCGGCGAAGACGATTTCCGGTCTCGTTACTTTTCCCCACGGTTGCGTCGACGTCGATGGGAAAGGCTCGACGGAGCAATTACTCTCAGCGATACCACGGGTGTTTAAGGCTCGTGGGACGACGTTATAGCCTCCTTCGGATAAGCTCCTTTCTCCTTAATTAACCAAAGGCCACCGGTATCGAGATGTAGATAAGGATTTCATCGCGTGGCAGGCTCGACCTTAATTTCACTGAAATCCCGTTCCCTTCCAGCAACGTCTCTTCTTCCATACCTTCGAGTCTAATGACACTCGACTCGGTTATTTTTAGGCCCTCCCTTTTCATCCGTTTTCGCCCGCCAAAAAGAAAAAAAAGAAAAAGAAGGAAATATGGCCCTCCCTTTTGTCAATCGCGATCGAGGATCATCCGTTGCGATAGGCCGCGTCGACTCTCTCCTTCCTGTAATTTGTTAACAGTTTCTAATCGAGAGATTCAACATTCGGGGAATATTTACGGTAGAAATTTTAGCATCATTCGTTAATAAAGAGTATGAAATTCTCTCTCAACTTTTTGCAATTTTAATATCGTTGACGCTGTACCTGATCATCATCGCGATAGAAATGTTTGATACTCTTTCCAATTTTCATCGCAAAATGGTCGCCAAGATCCACGAGTAATAGTTTCTGCTTTTCAAAACTTTTCGCTATTTCTGTACGATTCGTCCCTGGCCTAGAACTTCGAAACTCTCGTCCGTCCACGATCGAGAGCAATAACAGATTAGCGACTCTTAAAACACGGTGCAATAAGCAATGGGATCATGTTTTAGAGCGTAACTACGTAAGTAAATATACATACTTACACTTAGCCACACGAGGCGCATGTGCGGCGTTTGCAAGTGTTTGGTTTCTTTCTCTTGCGAGTGTGCCGTGAGTTTGGCCCTGCCAATCAGAGAACCGATCGTCGTTGCTGGAAATTACGACGACGAACGACTGGTGTGATCGGTGCGCAATCAATTTTCTACGTTTCAGCATCGAGGAGTCGAGCTGCGTCGCGCGCAGTCTGCCGTTGCCCGAGCGCAGAAAAGTCGCGAACGCGATTTTCATTCACCGTCGCTTCGATCCGCGTCGGTCGTTCAATGGATAGTAGACGGAGATCGAAATTTTTGCGAAGAAGAGCAACCGGGAATCCTCAGATTTTTCTTAAACGCCGCTGCAACGGAGACTCTCGTTTACGCGCGTTGCGAAACTTCCACGATGACGGGAACGCAACAAGTTTCGATAGTCGCCGCGTCCAATTTTGTAACTCACTTCGCCCGAAGATGTCGATTCGAGATGCCACGTTTCGCACGCGTGGGTGATTGAAATCGAGGTGAAACGAGGATCTTGCCAGCCGCGTTTGCGAAAGTTTGCGACCGAACCAGCCAAATCGAAACAATGCCGAGCATTCTGATTTCCAACTCGCCCCGTCTTGAGATTTCAATTCGACCACGGTTTCTTTTATCTTTTTTTTTTTTTTTTTTTGCCACGTTTGCTCGTATTGTGAAATCGTATCTTTGCCGATAGTCGTGAAACGACGCGATCGCCCAGGCGAGCTGCAAGAGGAACGGGGGACGATGATCCTGGACGCGCGTCGCGATCTCGAAAAATCGCCATCAGCCGGATATCAGGCGAGGCGATGGAAAAGATTGAGAGAGAGAGAGAGAATAAAGAAAGAAAACGAGAGAGAGAGAGAGAGAGAAATTCTGGATCCAGCCTCGAGATCCTCGAACGAGAAGGAACGTGTGCACGAGAGCACCAGAGCACCCCCTAAGTACGCATTCCGCCCGAAGGACCCGCATTTCGCCATCGATTCGCACGATTTCCTCTTCCGGTTACACTCGAACCGCCGCAATCTCCGAGTGCGAGTTCTTTCTCACCTCGGGCTCGGTCTTTGCTTTTCGCGTCCTCGATCGTCTAATCGAACTGGGTCAGCACGAACACCTTTCTCGAAAGGGGGAGAGAGAGAGAACGGGGAGGGGAAAATCTCGAATCGGTAGGAACACGCGAGGCCGACGACGTCGACAAAAATTACCATATTTGCCTTTTGCCGTTTTCTTTTGATCGCGTTATTTTTATTCCCGGCATTTCGTCACTCGCGTCACATCGATTTTCTTCTGCGTCGTCTTTCGCTCGTTTTCGTTTCTTTATTTACGGAAACACAACCGCGGGGTTATCGTTTCATTTCGTTTCTCGCAAAAGAAAGTTTCATTTTTATGAATTATTATTGCACCTTGTCTAACGATCGTGTTTTACTTTCGTTTAACGACGCTCTGCTCCGTTATCAATAAACAAGCAGACGAGTAAAAATAACAAGCGAAAGAAACACGAGCGGCAAATACGAGAGGAAACCGATGGAATTAGCGTGGCTCGTAACTTAATCTGCATCGGGACGTCTGAAAACGTTTAATCGTTAATCATCAAACAAAATAAAAGCGGAACGCTACCTACTTTCTGCACCCTGTTCTTTTCGACGGAGCAGGTTTGTAATTAATTACGAATCGATGGACGGTTCGGGAGGATTGGCGTTTTGTTTGGCGAACGGAAGAGGGCGGATAAGAAGCAGAAAGCCTTCGGGCGCGAACGCAAAAGGAGATTATGCACCGCATGCTGTATTTTTGCACGAGCAACGAGTGTTCTTTCCGTTTTTTGTTTTCTCTCTCTTTTTTCCTTTCGTTTCTTTTATTTTTCATAGACGTTTCGTGCACGTTCTCAGCCTGCATGCTCGTATTTTTCTAATTCTGTCTGTGGATGCGCATGCCCGTCGATTAATCGCCCACCATGACTCTTTTACTCTCTGTTACTCGACTCACTACTCGATCCTCTCTGCTCCTCTTTTTTTTCGATCTAAATACTGTCGAACGAACGCCGGATCGAATTTCCTCTAGGTTCGCTGCGAAGATCCGAGAGAGCGAGAAAAAGGTAACGAAACCGTTCAGGAATAATCTACAAATTACTCCAGCGAGGAAGAAAAAAGAAAAAAAAGAACGAAAAATCGTCTCTCGCTCACTTTTTCTGTTTCTGTTTCTTCGACAGCGTGGCGTGATATTTATCAACGATAGAAACGTCGAATGACGAAAAACTCATCGTCCGTTAAGAGAAGCCACGTTCCAGCTATCCATGCTTGGCCTTTTGACCTAACCCTAACCGCCGACCCCTTTTCAATTCTTCTATTTCGATGCTGAAGCGTAAAGGAGACCTTTCAACGTTGTAGAAGAAGAGCCGAAGCTGCCCTTTAAACTTCGCAGCACGCGGCACCGCACACGGATGAACACTTCGTGCAGCACGAACCCACGAACTGTATACCAAGGGGGTAGACTCTTCTGGTGAAGCGAATATTTTCGTTTCGCTTGGTCTGGTTCCGCGTGGACCTGCGTCGCCGCGTGGCAAAGATTCCAGGTAAAGATCAAGAAGAAGAAGAAACGCCAGAAGGGAGTACAGGGTTAAACGAACCAGGACGTAATCGGAATCGACGAGAGACTTGGAGGTTCCTTTTGCTGCCGTTCCTTGCCAACTCCGGCCGACGACAAACGGGCTAAGCAAACGCCCTCTCGCGAGCAGCTGCCTCCAGTTCGAGCAACGATCTCTCCAGAGAAAGATAGATAGATAGAGAGAGAGAGAGAGAGAGAGAGAGAAAGAGAGAAATAGAAGGATGAGGGGAGAGATTCTTCTTTTTGCACGTCACAAAGTTGATCGGCTTTTGGTACGACTGCGGGACGATAATGCTACCCGACAGAGAGCTTGTCGCTGGAGTAATTTGCTGGTTAACCCAAAGTTCATGCCGCGTGTTTCCTGAAAGAACAACTGTTCTTCGTTCTGAAGACAAGCGTCGTCAATTTTGCGAGTTCAGTTTCAAGTTCGTCAAGAAGCCAACGGTAGGTACGGGATGCTCTCGAAACGAGCGTTGAAAGCTTTTCGTAACACTCCGTACGAGCGGTTGGTTTCTTCGTCGCAGCTGGTTTCTTCGACGACAGCGAAACAAACACCGTGTTCGGTTTTCAGAAACGCGTTCCTCACCAACTACCAACCAATTCTGACCACCGTCTCACAACTCTCACCCACTGTCACGATATCACCACGGTGTCACCACGACCACAAGAGTAGCACGTAGCACGCGAAACCCGTCCGTGCACGTGTACCGATGCGATCACGCACCCCACTCACCCCGTTCTCGTCCGCGTCTCTGCTTCTCTGTTACAGAGTTCCTGCCCTCCTCCACCTCCATAGACCTGTCGGGCACGGACTCGGCCCTGTATCCGTTCGACCCGCAGCAGGAGAGCTACCAGGAGATCTGGTTACCACCGACCAGTATGTACCCCTATTTTCTGTTCCCCGGGGCCGCGCGCACCTCGTACTACGACCACGAGAGCACGTACGACGTCCAGGAGCCGGGACAGAGGCGTCAGCACGGCCACCGTCATCAGCACGGCCGCCATCAGGAAGCACCGGAGTTGCCTGGCAGGCCCGGTGTCCTCGTGGTCGAAACGTACGATCCTCGTGCCGATCACGAGAACCGGCAGGAGGCTCGTGCTGGTACCGACGACGAGCATCGGCCTCTGTACAGGGAGAAAGATGCGGACGATCGTGAAATGGAGGGACCTGAGAGCTTCTATGATCGCGGCTCTTCTTCTTCTTCTTCTTCCTCTTCTTCCTCTTCTTCTTTTTCTTCGTCATCGTCATCTTCTTCTTCTTCATCATCATCATCATCATCATCTTCTTCTTCATCTTCTTCTTCTTCTTCTTTTTCTTCTTCTTCTTCTTCTTCTTCTTCCACGTTGTCCAAGCATGATCGTGCCTCCAGCACAGTGCACCTGCAGCCAAGGCACTCCCAAAGCGAGCATGACGCGCACCTGCACCATCATCACCATCACCAGCACCACCAGCACCACCAGTACCACCCTGCACCACCCGCACCACCGTCCGCCGCGACGTCGTCTTCGTCTTCGTCGTCGTCGTCGTCGTCGTTGTCATCGTCGTCGTCGTCGTGGTCGAGTTATCCGCCGCCGGCTCGTCCAACGCCTACCGTGGACGAGACGAAACGAATCGAGAGGCCTGACCTTGTCCAGCCGAAGAAATTCGCACCGAGGCCCACCTACGAGCACCGGGCAATCTTCGATCGCGCCGACGACGACCTCGATGACGAGTTCAGGATCGGCGCGCTACCAGTCGACCGGCTCTTCGATCTCCGCGAGGCCTTCGAAGGGTTCGTCGACCAAGGTTCGTACACCGGTGTCAAGGTGCGCCAGACACCATCGATCGCGGCTCCTCGACCAATCGAGCGCCGCCGCCGTCGCGTCGTTGCTCGCGTATTCTAGCCCGCCAACAAAAAAAAAAAAAATAAAAGTATCAAGTCGCCGTCTCCGCGACTTCCAAACTGTTAACCTTTTTCAGTCGATTGTACTTCCCGTCGTTGAAAATTGAACTTGGACCTGTGCACCTGTTCGCAGGGAGGGTGGGGGGGGGGAGGGCGACTCGTTACTTTGAACAACGCAGACGAACGCAGCCGCGTGCACTCGCGACGACTCGACGCCAGGTCGCGCAGAGTGCAACGAGTTGTCGAGATCGAATCGACCACGCCGGAACTACGTATCGATCCGATTGTTCTCCAAGCGTTTCCAAACCGTGTTGCGTCGACTCTGCTTCCCATTAATTTGTTAAAACCAGGCGCCACTGTCTGGAAGATCGCAGCAACCTGCCTTGCGACGCGTTGACAACAGCAGAAATTCGTCTCGATCTGACTGCTGATCGCTGAATCTATGATTATGACCATCAGATGCGTCAGTGTCTTGCCATTGCACTCTCGTAGAACGCGAAATTTTTACGGACATCAGCCGACGTTTTACCTCGTTTTACGTCTTCTATGAAATTTGAAAATTCCGCGTGTGAACGCGTCGTTAAGGTTGAAATGAACGTCCGACGAGCGCGTGGGAATTTGACGATCGGTCTTTCGTCCCGAAATTTAACCTCTTGCGCTGGGAATGACGTACTACGCACGTCGAGAATTTTTTCTGCCAAAATGACAATATTTCCTCAGTTTTGAATATATTTATGTATAGACGAAACAAGTAATAAATTTATTACTTCTCGATAATTTCTGTCCAGTGATATCGGTACCGACGAGTTCAAAAAGAGAGCGACGAATTATTTTATACGGTTCGGTCACCCGTTATGGTCCGCGAATCAGTTGCCAGCGCAAGAGGTTGAGGTCTGTCGATCTTTAAGAAGGTCTCCTTTAACCTAGCGACGCCGGCGAACATTTTCGAAAATAGTTTCGAGAAAGCTGTTTTTTTCTGCGCCGCTTGGAGCTAGGTCGCTCGATTTCGCGCGAGGAACGAGCGGTTCCCCTTTAGTCGCACGCTGCTATACGGAAACGCGTCGAATCGAATGAACGCGATCAGACCCGCCAAAGCTTTCCCTCCATGCTCCGTTACGTTTGCTCGTTTACAGTGAAGGTCATCTCGCATCCGGACAACTCGACCAGTTTCGAGGTGATCGAATCGCAGTTGGAGAACCCGCTGATCGACGCCGACCATCACGATCTCGTTGCCATGAAGCAGATACCTGTTCCCGGTGGACATCATCACAAGACGCAGCACAAGAGGAACCAGACGGACGATCGGAATCGTGAGTATATCTTGCATTTTTCCACGCGCGTTGATAAACGACGAGAATTCATTGATAAACTGCGGATAGAGCATATAGAAGGTGCTGAACTTTACATACGTGTTGTGTGTTATTTGTATATGGGGACATAATTAGGAGAACAAAACATATAGGAAGTATTAAATTTTAGATATTTTACATATGTACGTATTGTGTGTTACTTGTATATGGGGATATAATTAAAAAAATAAAACATATAGGAAGTACTTTGGATATTTTACATACATGTCGCGTGTTATTTATATGTGCAGATATAATTAACAAAATAGGAAGTACGGTGCTATATTGAGAAAATAGAACATGTAGGAAGTTTCATACTTTAGATATTTCACATACATATACGTATTATGTATTATTTGCATCGTTTGTAATAATTATGTGGGGATATAATTTATAAAATAGAACATATAGGAAGTACTTTGGATATATTATATACGTATCGTGTATTATTTCTATAATTTGTAACAATTACAATCAGTTAATATTGTGATATTAATATTGCACACGTATTATCGATATTATTATACACGTCAGTGCAATTTTACACTACGAGAGTTTCTACAAACGAACAGAGAAATCCGCAGTTTATTAATTAACATATGGAAGACTGGGAATACCACAGAAATAAGTTGATACACTGTCGTTGCGTACGTCCTTTTCTTTCATTATAAAAATCTCACCGTACGTTACCGAGTTACGAGAACGCATCAGGACAGAGAGAACAAAGTTGAAATTTAATTAAAATCGAATTCTTCAGTCCGTCCTTACTTTACTCGTCGCTCTGTGCGCGAACGCGCGAGTACTTTGCGCATAAAAGTTCCATCATCAAGGTTCCCTCCGACTCCTCTTTCGACTGTCTCCGAAGCACGGATCCTCGATCCTCCTGAATTAAAAAAAAAAGTTCCACTTTTGATCCGCGAGACGGAGGAAGCGACTTCTAATTAAAACGCGGAAAACAAGCGTGTCACGAAGCAGGAGCAGAGCGTAGGGAGGGAGGTGGGAGGTGAAGGAAAGAGTCTGGTGCCCGGACGGGGCAATTGAACTTCCGCAGACGCGAGGCTTATCGACGATTTATTTCGCTGCCGCCTCGAGTCGGCCCCCGGGACGAGATACGTGGATTCCGGCCGAAAAGTTACGTCGGCTGGTCGGGATTAAAGTTCGAAATCCCGGCGTACTCGGGAAATAATATGAGGAGATACGAGGGAAACGGGACGGAAATGAGGGGACCCAGAGACGAAATTAAATTAAAGTTTCACGGTGATAAGTCCTGTTGGTAGGAAGGGACAGAGAAAGGGAAAGAAAGAAAGAGAGAGAGAGAGAGAGAGAGAGAGAGAGGATTCGCGGTAAGCGATATTACGCGTCAGATCGATTTCGCGGGCGAACTTTCACGCTCGCGGCCGTGCGGTAGAAAAATTTACTCGGGGTCTCCTCCGACCCTTGGCTCTCGAGTTTGTACCGCGATAATTTCGCCGGATAATTTCGCGCGGTGCGCCCAACGTCGAGTATGGCTCGTCTCGACGTTGAAATTGCCGTAACGTAAGAGCGGGGAGCGTCGACGTCGAGTTGAAAAGACGGTTCCAGCCGGGAACGCCAACCCGGATACATATTTTCCCGGAGAGACCGTCGTAACTCGCGGAACTTGATGGATGGACGAGTTGCGCCGTGTTAACAAGAACAAAACTATGGTCAGCATAATTCCACCGGCAAATATGCGCCGTTTCGCAGGCTGTAAATCCTTCGCGGGCTTGTGAAAAATGCACGGGAGGGGGGAGGAGGCGGAGAGTACAATTTTCGTGTGAACAGAGCCGTGTTTCGCACGCTCCCAGCTGAACCGATCCTCCGGCTCCGCTGTTTGACCAGAAGAGTAAAAGAAGCTCTTCGTCAACGTTTGAACTTCTCCCGGGGCAAGATGCGATTCGTTTCTCTGAAAATTTCTCGCGCTATAGCGCGACCAAGTTTTTTTTCTGGTTGTCGGGCTAGGTAAAGAGAGGAACGCTCGTTTTTTGAGTAATTTTGGTGACTGGACCGTCAGGAAACCTCTTTTGTGCAACGAATGGTCTTCTAATTACACGCGTTAGTTGTTGGTTATTATCATTATCAGCTATATTATTAACACTATCAATAATACAGACTCACCTAAGGGAGGTTTTAGTGTATTCCACCGTGTTCGAAGAAACTTTAGAGTTATCCATTCTAACCTTCTGAAATATTCTACACGATCACGTTGTCTCCCCATGTAAATACTTTCGTAAAATATATCTTTTTCTACATATCCTAGAAACGTGTCACAGCCAAATGCGTACCTAACGAAGACCCAAGAAAAGATAAGAGATTCAAACATGCTTAAACCTCGTCAGAGAATCAAAATCCAATCTCGTGAGAATGAAAATCGAAACTCTTGAGATGGAAACGCAGGATTCGATTCACTCGTTCATGATCGATCGATTGAAAAATCCTTCGCGAAATTGCCAGAAAATTACGACTTTAGATCGATCATTAATCGAAACAACGCGCCACTGTGATGTGAAAATTAAAAGGCAGGTCTAGCCAGGTCGGAGGTCCATTGAAGATAGTATGGGAGGAAGGAGGTAAAAATCAGCAGGAAGGAAGACGGATGCGAGCGATCGCGGGGACAGAAAGCCGTAGGGTGGGCGCCAGCGCGAACTATAACGCATCGAGAATTGATTGCATCCGGATCGAACGGCGGGTAATTATCCTTGGTTATCCTTTAATCCAGCGATTACCCGCGTATCGATGTTCCGTCGGGTGATTGATTCGAACGAAACGGCCTCTCCTACGCCTCGGCAAGCAACGCGAGGCGAACGCGTCCCGGTGTTCAGCGATCCGTTTGGAAGAAACCCGTGGATGATGGATTTTTTTTTTTTCTCTTTCTCTCTCTGAGCGAGATATCGATCCGAAATGTGAACGCGAGGGATCGATGCCGCGGAAGATCGTTCGGCGGTTATCCGTTTTTGCTGCTTAGTTCGCTAGACAAAAACAGAAAAAGAAAGTGACTTTTGTTGAAAAGATTTCACGTCAGTCAATCTTATAATTCTAAACGATTTTGCAATTAAAATGGCAATTAGAATTAATAGACCAAAGAAATCGTAAGCACGAAGATGAACCGAAATACAAATATCGTTTGAAATTTTTATTGTAGGTTACACGAAATATTTGCAAGTGTAATTTCATACTCTTCATTCGGCAGAGTAGTTTCTCTAAATTATTCATTCAACGCTAGAATTATCGAGCTGGTAAAAATGTTTCCTAATTTTTATTAGATATACATCACAGACGTGAAACGGTATACTTTTAGAGATTTAAATGATTATTTATAAAATACATAAATAAAAGTTTGTGCATCCCATTGCATTTTTCCTATTCTTTTTTTTTTCATTTTAATATCTCTGATGAAAATTCTCTACGCTGTAGTCGTCGGTAGTTTTAATGTTAAATTATCCTTGTTTCCAAACAACATTCGTTGCTGTTACCGTACCAGTCTGTCTCCATTTTCACACGTTGTTAACACGTTGCTCGTGACATAATTCAATCAATTATGTTAAACAATGCTTCGTAGACACTAGTCCGTAATCAACATTGCTAATAAAACGATGCCTTTTCAATCAAGAACCAACTAACAACGTTGAATCTTCGGTTACTGACAACCGAGCGTAGATGTTCGATGAGTAACGACAGTTGCCATCGTCATTGATCACGAACGTGTTCGAGAAACACAAAATCATCGTGGAAATCCATCGTCAGACGCACACACGTATGTGTGTGTGTGTGTTCACCGAGGCAATGAAAATCGAATCGATCGCTTTTTCCTCGAACGGCGCACCGGAGGACTGGAAACTGCTCGCGTAGAAGGTGTAATCAAGCCGGCTTTCACCTTGGCGTTGGAACAAACGCGCATTTCCCGCCATTCGTCGCGTCCTAATTAAAATTCGTTGGGCCGTGTTTCTCCTCGGTGGACGAGACGCCGCGCGCACGCCTAACGAGTCGCTATTTTCCGCCGGTTCGAAAAGTCGAATCCTCGACGGACTTGAGCGCCGCTGGAATTTCGCATTCATATATTCAATTTCGGTGGAGCGGCCTGCCGGGACCGGAAACTCGTTTCGTCGTTCGAGCGAGGATCTTGCGATGCAGTCGAGACTCTGTTCGAAAAATCGAACCGATAGGTTCCCTCCTCCCGTTCCATCGCGGTGAAAAAGGAAGAAAAAAGAAAAAATTGGAGAAGATGAGAAACGAGGTGCTAGCTAGGTGGAATTTGCAAAGAATCGAAGAGACCGAGGCAAATTGATACAGTGAAATTATCTGCAACCGGTTCTGTCCAATACCGTGCACTGCTCGACGTATCGAGGACAGCTTTTACGTTGATGAAATTAACGGCTCTGCCTTGACTTATTAAATCACTCGAGATGTAATAAAAAGAAACGAATTAATAACGTAACAAGCAGTTACGATGATCACGGATCGAAGACACGGAAGCAGAAATAGAAATTCAAATTGAAACAGATTTTTAACATTATTTTTCGCAATGGCGTTGCGTTACATTTTCCGGCCACTTTGTATAAAGAAATCGGGTCGACATCTATCTCTGTCAAGTGATTAATTGAAAAAAAGAGAAAATAAAAAAGTTTTGAGGCCTCGTTCTCGCTTACACGCCGAAACGCGAAGGTCGAAAG
This sequence comes from Frieseomelitta varia, assembly GCF_011392965.1. Classification (NCBI taxonomy): domain Eukaryota; kingdom Metazoa; phylum Arthropoda; class Insecta; order Hymenoptera; family Apidae; genus Frieseomelitta; species Frieseomelitta varia. Next base: position 214,107 of record NW_025110057.1, on the reverse strand, counting down.
CCGGTCGATCGAGGGACGTTGAAAATTTGATATAAAGGCAGACTTATCCACAGAGATTGCCCCCGAAATGGGAAAGAAAGTTTCGTCGGTTTGCTCCATTATCTTGATGGAACTTTATTGGATATTCTTTGGTTCATCGGATAACTGCTTCTCGTTGGGCCTGTGATGCTGCATCTTGGAAACTTCTCGTTCTTCCCCCGCTGGTTACTTTGTACCATCGCGAAATCATTCTCGAACCGTCTAACATCATCGTTCAATTTAAAACTCCGTGACTTCGATTCGAGGAGAGGAAGTTCCTCTACTCGATTCCGTGTAAGGTGGGAAACGATTGTAGCGTTGTATTCGTCAGCACGCATACGAATGCATTTGCAAATCGCAAGTAGATAACAGCCGCTTAAAGTATATTCAATATTTATCATAGGCAATAAAATTATGTACTCTATATTATACGATTAACGTAGTAATTATATTACAATTTTAAAAATTCTTTGTTGCTGCAAAATATCTGATTTTCCAATACAACTTTTGTGTGTAGACAATAATTATTAATTCTAAATTTAGTGTTTCGTAACATTCGAAGATTTTATTTCAATGAGGCTTCAAGGAGGTAATAGATTCATTATATCCCGCGATTAAATTTTTTTCAACTCAATTTCAAGCAGGATTTCGATACACTAAAAGGTAGACGATGAAATATTGATGACAAAATTCATCCTACCGTTTGTAGTTGCCGGTATAAACGTAGAACTTTGATGAACGCACGAGTATGAACGTGCTACTTGTCAAACATTAATTTTCGTCTGCAAATTGCATCAACTGCGGGGTGGATCGACTCGAGAAATAATTCCACTAATTGGATATCAACGATCGCACACGCGTTTCCGTGGCAGGAGACTGTAAATGTTATTTCTTTTATTTTAAACTAAATATACAACGGCGGATCTTCTTCCTCGGACATCTTCCCAAGTTTGGGAATGTTCGGGACGAGAGAACGCTGTTAACGAGCAATCCTGCAACAATTCTGCCGGCGAGTAGTTGCAGCCAGTGCAGACGAGGCATTACAACCTAGTTATCCGCGAGAAAAGCTGCAACCCATTTAGCCACTAACGATCCCAAGAAACAGGCGTTCCCGAAGGCTGGCGAATGCAGTCGGCTATTATCCGAATTAGCTCTTAGAACAGGGACAGATCTTCGCGTTCGCGCTAATTACTCGATCCAAAGCGGGAGTGCACGCTTCGAGATTTACCGCCCGATAATAACACACGGCTGAAAGCGATTCTGTGTATTTTTCACCCCGCCGGTTCGTTTCCCTCCACTTCTCTTCTCCTCTCTCGTTGAACCAGTAACCAGAGAAGAAGAGGAGAAGAAAGAAATATAGAGAGAAAAAAGAGAGAGAGAGAGAGAGAGAGGTGGGCACAAAATCGTTGCTCGTTATCGGCAGAGTTAAACAAACGGGTCACCGTAATTATAACTCACACCGGTACGCGCATCTAGGTCCGGGCATGCGCCCGCCTCCGCGCACCTGCGAGCACGTTCGAGTGTGCTCGTCAAAAGTGCGCCCCTATCGATTTCGGATATATATAAAGTAAAATCCGACCGCGAACGCGCGCCGTCTGTCCTACATTTTTCCCTTTCCCGCGAAAACGCGACGAATCTGCACGGCGCCACCGAGGAATCTTCCCCCGTTTGCCCCGCAATTTTTTTTTCTGCGGCAATTTCTTCTTTTTTTTCCTTTCTCTCTCTCTCTCTCTCTCTCTCTCTCTCTCCTCATCGTCGTGGTCATCGCCAGGACTCGGAAGTTTCGACGAAACACGAAAACACGAAAAGTATTGGCAGATATCCTCGCTTTTCTCCCAATCAAATTCTCCTAGTGTCGAGAGTTCAAGGACAAGCTATATTTTTGAGAAACGGAATTTTCAGCGTGTCGAAGTCGTTTCAGTGTAATCAATCGAGTCGATAGTAGCTGTTTGAATTGGCCATTGTTACAGTTGGCGAACTGGTAGTAATTGAAGTCTAATTTCTGAGCAGAATTCTGAGAAAATAAATATTACATTGCTACGATAATAATTCGACACATTTCTAACAGCGTATGTCTTTCTGATCGAGTCACTTTATCCATATCTCGATACCAGAGACCCTGCCATCAACCTCGAGGTTACTACTTAACCTAACTTATTGGCCGAACAACCTAAAATTGAAACGAGCAATTAAATTACTAATCGTCACATTTTGTCTTCAACTTTGATCTGCTCGTTTCAACTGTGTCTGATACAAACGTGACTTTACACACTAACTCGAAAGGTCGAAAGCTAAAGCAACCAAAGCTCGAAAGAATGGAAGAGATTTTCTGGAAAATTAGAAAAATTGAAAATTAATTTTCAGAGAATTTCTTCGAAAGAAGCGGAATTGTTGCGTTCGTTTAGTTTTACAAAAACATAGTTTCGAACGACGGTGAGGATCTAAAGTTCCGATACAAAACGCAGCGCAAGACAAGTAAGTCACGTCCGGTATGCGCAAGTTAAATAGAGAATCCTTTGACGCAGGACGTAATTAGGAAAGTATTCACGGCGTTACTTAACTAGTCTGGTTGCATTAGGTATCCGAGCACGTCGTAGTCTTGGAAGCCCTTAATCGGTTTACTTAATCGAACTTGCCTTTGCCTCGTGGACCTACAAGTTGTTCGACAGTCTCTCGAAAGCTAGGTCAAGGTGGCATCATAGCAGCCTAAGTGCGTGAACGCTCGTGTTAGGTGATAGCAGGAAAAATGAACCTTTGTTTCTCGACGATGTTGTAGAACCAGATGAGGAACGCGTATATAAATTGCTAGAAATAAATTGATAAACCTTTCACCATACGATAGTCGAAAGAAGCGACGTTTGACTTGTAAATTTTTGAAATGGATAAGAAAGAAAAATTGCGCGACGACTACTTATCCTTGGTGTTTCACAATTTTCTGAATTGCCGAGTCGAAAGTCTTCCCTCGTCCGGTAGGTATAAAACACGCGTATAAAACAGGTTCTGCGCAAATTTACGCTCCAAATGGGCACTGCTCCAAGAAATAAAAAATTCGGATAAAGATTCGCTTTACCTATCGAACGTCGTAAAAAGTCTAGCGCAACACGCGCGGAAACATAAAACATTCGTATGGAAACAGAAACGTGTTTCGTTCGACCAACAAAATCTCTGTTCCCGAAAATCCTCCGCGAAATCCTGCTGCAACGTTCAACGATTCCTTGAACGAATGAAGGTGTATTATCAATTGCTCTTCGATATCGACCTCTTAATTATTTGCCCGAGCGATGACGTTTGAATCGATTTGAATAAAATTGGATTTCCAGTAACAATCGAGAATCCGCATTGCCTCGAAGCATTAATCGCGAATGGAGAAGGACTCCGTGGGAAGGAAAAATCGTCGAAACGCAGGAGATCGATGCTTCCGTTGTCGACGATCGTCCCGACGGTTTCGTGATCTGTCACGTCGCTGTTTGCATTTTCGTGGCATTTGAACGGATACGTCGCGACGATCGGCTAAATTATCTCCACCGCTAATAGACGAATAGGATACGCCAAACAGGCGTATACGAGAAAAAACGCGGGGGGCAAGCGCCCCTAAACGATCGCTACCGATCCGCCGATTGTAATCGCGTTTCGCATGTTTGAATGATTAATTGAACGATTAAACGGATCGCGTTTCGAGGACTTTGCGGTTATGCCGAGAGGTTATGGAACGAGTTCCGCCACGGTAAGCAAAAGTATCGGCTGAAAATTCACAAACGGGCCGGCACACAGGGCTCTTTGTAAATTTGCGATCGATCGAGCTAATCGATCGTACGACGCCGGCCAAACACCGGCGAGCCTCGCGAACAAATGAAAAACAAACTGTGTTCTACGAACGGGCGAAAAATTATTTGACAGCAATTCCGCGACCGGCCACCGCTTTTGCGGCCGGGCCCCCCTCCCCCTTTCCCTCCTCACCCTCGTTGTGTACACGCGACGCGATTAAACGGTATACACACACGTATGTATCTCCAGCGGGCAGACAGATGAAAGAGGTTGGAACGAAATTGCTGGTAAAAGTCGGGATCGTGTCGCTCGGGCTAGCTGCTAGTCGGTGGTGCTTGCTCGGTTGGTTCCGGTTCCACCTTCCAGACGTTTCACCGCGCTGTGTGCCGAGAGGGGACGAGAGACGTACGAATTAGAGGGCACGTTAGAGCGATCGTTATGCAAATGAAGCAAATGGCAGGATGAATGTCCTGCGAGGAATTGATTGTTTGGACGGCGAAACGAAATTGGAGAGAAGCCGAGGTACCTGGGGTATATAAAGGAGAATGTCGGTCGGATTTGTAAATTAATGGCTCGAACGAACTGGAGGAAATTCCGAAAGGCCTTCGATGCGTGTGAAAATTATGTTCTAATTCGAATAATATATTAACATTAACATATATTGATAATATATTTTATTATATTTATTTACATATATTATATATATTATATAATTATATTATTATATATATATATTATATATTTTATTATATTTATTAATAATATATTAAACATTATAATTCAAATAATGATTAGAATAAATAGTAAAATAGTTAATATTGTGTCTGTATAAAGAGAAATCGAAAATATCAGTATCTTTTAAGCAGTTACGAAGAAAGGAAAATCTGGGATCCGTTACGTTGACGAATTTAGTTCGTTCTAGTGTTAAACATATAGAAACAAGCATACCATTCTTGATCTTCTTTCAAGATAACGTAACAATTACCCCGAGAGATCGTATATTTCTATTAAAAATTTGAAACGAATTGGACAATATTTATTGCGAAAGTGTTCGAACAATCGTGTTGCAAATCACGTTTGTCGAAAGTACGAAAACACTTTTTACTAGCGGCGCAACGAGACGAACAATCTCCAACTTCACCAATATTCACGGAGTGAATATTAGAATTGACAGGCTCGATTGATATTAATTGCGAGATATCGTTTGTACGTGGTTTACAGGCTATCAGGATGTCGTGTTCGAAACAGCGAATAGGCGACGTAGAAGGGACCTCGATACGGCGCGCGTCGCTAACCTAATTCGTCACGCGTCTGACGTATCTGTTCGCGAGCGCGAGCGCAAGGGCGGCAAGGCAATTTCCCAGGGACGAGTGTTATTAAAAGCGTCGAAGCTTTGGATTATCGTCGTTATTATCGTGCATATAGACGTGTGCAACGATCGTTGAAACGCGACTACTCTCAACCCACTTTCCCGTTAATTAAATGAAATGCCAAAGCAGGAAGGAGGAAGACGCGCGTCTACAAACGAACGAACATTGAATCCCGAACGTTGAAACGCGAAACACACCGGGACGGATAATTATCTACGTTTCGAACGACGAAACTCCCGGTTGACACGACCTACGCGTTTTCCGAATGTTACTGGCTCGATGACCGACGAGATTCGTTCGTTCGTTCGTTCGTTCGTTTCGACTGACCGAACAACGTACGGAAGACATACGTCCGGTAATTGCTGACAACCGACCTCGTTTTGTTGGTCCGCAAACGAAAATGAAAACGGAAGAACACGGCGCGCAAATACACATTCTGGTTTTCGAGTTGCTTTACCATTGTCGGATATCGAGTCATCGCGACGCGAACCACACGTGTGTACGTATCGACGCGATCTTCCGCAAACATCAGCTCATCGCGAACAGTGATGGTCATCACTGCACTGTGGATTTTTATGCTTTCGTACGAAGCTTAACTCTTGCCTACAGTAATTTATTCATTTCTGAATGAATTTTCTATTTGACATTTTTGTAGTGCACATTTTCTCCTCAAATCTTGCCAAACTACGTCAACTTGGCTCGGTATTGTCAATTTTACTCCGAGGGTGTACAGAATAATAAACACGTATAACATACAAAAGTATATAATAAAAAATAATAATATAATATATAATATATGAATAAATAATATAATATACTATGAAGGGCTGAAAAGTGTTTATGATGATGCGAGGATAATGTAGGAAGTGGTAATGTGGGTAAGGTGAGGAAAGGTTGTGCGTTTCGTCTCAGAGTCGCTGCTTAGACTCATCAGTGAGGCTGATGGCAGCGACCCCTTACCCCAGACGTTTGTTTTTTTTTTCTAACTACTCGCTAGGCTGGACGGCACCCATCCTAGCGGTTCCGTCCTCTGTTTGCTTAACATCGAATATCGTTAGACTTCGACGCTAGGCGCACAGCCACTTGCGGCTTGTACAAGTCGGTGTTCGAAACTCGTACTCGAGGGACTCTAGGCCGCTACAATTAAAATATCAAAGAGTCAAACATACAAAAAAAAAAAAAGAAATATGGAATAATGAATACAGAAGTATATAAACTATCAAAGTCTCAAGATTGCGAAATTCTAACGAAAGATCCAACAAAACATCGAACGGGCTCTTGATCCTTCGGCTCCCACCGTCACTGCGTATTTCACCGTGACGCTGAAATCGACGACGAACGATCGTCGAACAGACGCGGCCGTTTTTATCCGTGATGGCGACCGATTTGCCTAGCTCGCGGAGTTCTAACGGAGGCTCGTCGAGTTTGCAGGCTCGTGTGCAGCTGCGTCACCGTCCGAGAGAAAGGCTCGGTGGCTGCCTCCGGACGGATGTACCCTGACGGGAGGGTGGTTCGCGGCATCGATCTCTCCAGCAGCCAGACGGACACCGGTTCCAATTACCGCCGTTTCGAATTGGCTGTGTTTCTCTCCCGGCCGACTAGAGGAATCTGCACTGGCGATCGAGTCAGGACACCGCCCAGCCCGCGTACCCCCGAAACTTTCCGAGATTGATATTCCTTAGCACTCGACTTCCTCTTCTTCTTCTTCTTCTTTTTCTTCATCTTCTTCTTCTTCTTCTTCCTCTCGGTGAACCGTGTCCCGTGAGGGGCAACTGGTTGGCCGAGTCTTTCGTCGAGAAAATCTCGAACGAGATTTTTGTCGTGAACGCGGACGGGTAACGATGATTTTAATTGGACGATGGCTGCGTGACGCTTCGAGAGCGCCTCGAAAGCAATTAAGGGGGAAATTATGCGGAGGGCGCGGATCGGACGTTAATTGGACGTTTTCGGTCGATCGAGGAACACGATGGCGATTGGTGATTCAGCGATCGTCATTGCGGAATTATAGAATTCTTTTCATAATGGTGCGTTCAGACCGGACTCGGAGGGAGCGTCCGCGCGTGCTTCAGTTTGACAAAATTCCGGCCGCCGTGACGAGCGTTCGTCGATGCTGAGTAAATTGTTCGTCGAACGCTTGCTTGAAATTGTGCGAACATTCACCCGTTAATCCACGTGAAGATTATTTTTTTCTACGTCTCTCTGCGTTTTTTTCAACTCTTTTCAACCCTTTACGTATGACCCACGATTAAATCTTTCCTAAATTTCGTGATGAAACTTACTAGCGTGTAATTTATCACTTTCAAAGTAAAGAGATGATTGATGTACAACGTTCGTGCGATACATGCAAGTGCGCAAAGTGTGAAATAAAAATACAGTGCAAATACCCCTTGTACGTAAATTTTTCGAAGATTATATATCGTATGTTAAGGATGTTTGTTTCCCTATAAAAACTTTCTTAAACCATCTTGGTCAGTGTTAAATAAAAACACCATACAATTAAACGATTTGTATTAATATATCACTCGACGTGTAAAATAAATTTTTAAAAAAAGGCAATTACGCCAATATTTTTTTGACCCATTATAAATACGCGCACGGCAAACGAATCCGTACTTTAATCCGCGTAATTTTTAATCTGCTCGTGTATTTAAATATCCCGTCAACACACGCATTTGTAATCCATATACATGTTTATTAAAAACACGAATGTTTAATTTCTAAATACACGTTTCGTGGGTCGCGTGAACATGTATATTTTAATTCACGTTCAAAACCGTAATCTCTCATATTCGTTTGGAAAAAAGGAAAACCCTTCTGACATATGTGTATGAACGATGACTGTAAATCCAACGGACCGATATTGCTGCAAAAATAAACGTACAGAAACTAAAGGAGTAATTTCGTTCTTTCAAATTCGATAATTTGGAAAGGTATGTACGTGAGAGTGGTAGAAGAACGGAAACGACAGTTCTTTTCTCGTCGGACAACAGTCGATAGACCCTCGAAGACGGTGTAACCTCGGACGACATAAAACAGACGACTTTATTTAGGGAAGGACGATCGTCGTCATCGTTCGAAGAACACCGACGGTATCCACCACCCTCGTAACGCGAGCCATACGCTCCAAAACTGCGGGAATATCAATAGGGGGAATTCGCCGCGGTAGATGCGGAGCAAGGGAACGCCGTCCAGGCATCCCGAATGAATTTATACGGCGACCCTGGCTCGAGGACGGAATTTTCAATGCGGCCTGTACTCTTATTGCCACTGATATATTCGAGAAAACTTTTTATTCGGCGTCGTAAATTATCGCAATATCGCTCGCGGAGTTCAGCTTTGAATCAGACTTTCCTTCGGGGGCGCAAGAACCGAGAAATTGCGTTAAGGAATCGTTTCATCGATAACGATCGCGACATCTTCCAACGATATATTCTCTGGCACGATGCTCGATGATTTATTGGGGACGACTCGACTCGAGAGATAAGGTATTAATTTTTCTTCGTCGCTCGGACATCGAAAGTTCGTTCATGTCATGTTTTCGTTGTTTGTCTGTAGTCACTGACGAGCGAAGGATTTCTTTGGGAAGGATGATCGTTGTAATTTGTTCAGAGATGAGTAATTTGATGAAAATTATTTGGCGACGATTCGTATCGGCGATTGAAATTTTCACGAAATGACGAAGTCGATGTCACAAAACCGGATTTCGATTATCGACCTTGCCGTTTGCTGCAAAGCATTGGAAAACTTGAAGTAGAAAGTATTCCCATCGGTTTTCAAATGGAGACACATTATGCGAAACGAACCGTACGATTATTTGATTATTCGCAAACATTTGAAGCCGGGTCGCGCCATTTCTGTAATTGCTACAGTTTTCGAAAATTCGTCCGCGCTTCATTTCAGACGGCACGTTTTTATTTGGAAATCAATCGGAACTTTTCGCTTTAAATGTTCCGGTCCTTTGCAACCGATGGCGACCGGCAAACGAAATAAAATTTCAAAGCTGGTGAAACCACTCCGTCATTTTGTGAAATTTTAACTGAACTGGTGGGAAAAAGGAATGGAAACGATAAAGCTGAAAATTTTCACTGTACCGCGTCTGGGTGAAAAAAGAAAAAAGGAAAAAACATTGGAACTTTTCATTTGACGAAATTAAAAGTATCGTAGGATATAAAGAATTCGCGGAGCTTGGCCGAGCGAGAAAGGAACAGCGTAAACCCGTCTGTGAAACCCACTTAACCGCGAAACTCACAAACCGATTCAACAATTTTGTCTGCGTATTTAACATCGCCCTCTTCCTTTCCCCCTCCCCTCGATCTGGGTTTTGTTGTATCGAAGTTTATGCCCGAGCTTCAACGGTATGCAGATATCGATAGTAAAAGTGGGGCGAAGTTTTACGGGCCGACGACTCCTCGTGAAATTATTCGGCCGCTTAAAAGTTCCTCACGTTTTTGCTCGTCGCGACGATGAGCTTCCCTTTCGATTTCTTTCGAGGAAGTCGGCTGACTCGATAAATTGTTTATTAGTCACTTCTCGCCCGTTGCTGATCCTTTTCACATAGAATTGTAGAGAATTATTTCGTAAGTTTGTGGGAATCTTCCTTTCGTTCAAATGCAATATATTTCGAATTGATTCGTGCTCAAATTTCATGTAAAATGTGTTAACTTTGACAACCTGTAAATTCATCTTGGACGAAATTGACAGTCGAACTTGTAAACTAGGAAATTTTCTGCAACTCTAATCAATCACGCACTAAATCGATAATTACAAAAGTAAGTAATTTTCTGTCAAATGTCTGTAATGTATATGGAGTCTTGTAGAATTTTCTTACTATATTTCTGTTGTAAGAACAGATTTTCTGAGTTTTTCATGCAAATTCGTTCTTTTTTAAATTTCAAAAATGGAACTAGGACAGGAGTTTGTTTCACGTATCAAATGTCGTATTTTATGCACTTTCGTACCTTCAAATTTCCCAAAAGTTGATGAAAAACTACAGTCTACTCATTAGTGTGACGTTGACTGACGTTTTTATTGGACACGTACCGCTATTCACAGAGAAACTAATGAAACGAATAAAGTGATCTTTTAATTTCCTAAAATTCGGAAGATATTAGAAATCAGAGATTGTCGATGCAATAAACGTGTAAAAAGAATATTAAAAATAAAAAAAAAACAAAAAAAAAGTGAAGAAGATTCGAGAAAAAAAGAGAAAACGACGATGCACGAAAGGATCGACGCATACTAATACTCTTCTCGAGTAAACGTACACGTAGGTAACTATCTTAATCACGATTCGTAAAATGAAACGAAACAATTTCTCACGAACGCGCGACGATCGAGAGAAAGAAGCCGGGATAAAAATTCATTACGAAGAAACGAAGAGGCGACGAAGGATCTCATCCAAGTTTTTTAAACGATTAGAATGGCCCAAATCTCGACGGTTAGGGTGGCACCGTAACGAAGATTTAGAGGTTGGCGATTAAATGCTCGAGGCCTCGACGAAGGCAGAAACAGAAAGATGTTGGATCGTTCGTCTTAATAAAGTGCGTCGAAGGCACGCTGTTCGAAACGATTGACTTATGGCTAGCCATCCGAGCAGACTGCGCCTCCCCCTTTCCCCTCTTACGACCTATTTCCACTTGCTTTTTTCCCTCCCCGTGGTACGAACGAACAGGCCACTGTTCCGCCAATATTCAGAAGGGTTCCTCGAAGTCGGTAGGTCGTTAACCCTGCCGATCGAATCCATCAATCGAACGAGGGTGGCTGGCTAACGACGCCAAACATTCGTCATCGGGTGAATCCTTCTTCTTCGATCCTCGATCGTGCCTCGTTTCGTCCTCCTTTCGTCCTCCTTTATCCCGGCCCCCGAGTGGTTTCTCTTCCGATGGCCTCGGATAACGGCCGTGCCTTAAATATTTATCGCCGATTAAAGAGGCAAATTGAAATGGACTAATGAGAGTTTTCCTCCATCTCCGATTTCAATTTTCTTTGATCTTTGATCTTTAACCGTCGAATTTACTATCGTCCGTCGAGTCAGAGACAGTCCGCTAGAGAGAGCCGTTCTAAATTTCTCGATCACTATTTACGATACGAGAAATACTCGTCGATATCGTTTAATTTTCCCCAAATTTGGACTCCGTCGAATTCAATTGCTCCTGCTTTGTTATTGTTAGTAACGAGATTCCAAGCGAGATTGAAGAAATGAAACGTTGCACGATTGATTTATTGATGAGTAATAAATGCATCGAGTGCAAAATAAAAATATGGAATATTTTGTGATGCGAGGAAGAGGGATGGGCACGGAAGAATATTTGAAACGATCTACAGCACTTAACGGGAGAAATTAACGACGTGTTACACGCGAAAATTCCTTATTGCTCGGCGTTCTTTTTATTCATCGATCCTCACTTTATTAATAGCCGAGCCTTTTAAATTCCAGCTTCGACTCCGCAAAAATTAAGTGGCGCTGGCTACGTTATTTGCATAAATAAACAATTATTCTCGACGATTGTTTTTAACTGGCGAGTGTACCTGATAAATATTCAAGATTCGTCGCGAAGGCCCCTCTCTTTTTCTCTTTCGTTCGGTCAGGCGAACCTAACGGGTCACCTAATGATTTATCATTTGCCTCTTGTCCACGAGCCCCTCAGCAGAAATTCTTTTGCCTTGCGAGAGAGTGGGAAAAGAGTTTGTTGTACGCTTTAAATCACAAGCATCCGCTGCTTTAGAACGCCCAAGCAGATCCAGTCGAGTTTAACGCAACGTATGAACACAAGTTCGCCGCTCTGCTGAAGCTAGCTCTCTCTCTCTCTCTCTCTCTCTCTCTCTCTCTCTCTCTCTCTTTCTCTACTACTGAACACACATACACGTTACACCTTCTAGAAACTCCAAACTCTTGTCGCAAAGCTGTTCTCCCTTAAGAAGCAACGCGCGTCATGTACACATAAACCTCTGGAACCGCTAGTTAACCAGGCTGACATTTGTCCATGTTCCCAGCATCTTTAACTCGCAAATGTAATGGCTCGTGCACCGTCGCGAGAGCTTGTCGATCCACTTTGTCAATTCGACAGCGTTTTACTTGACTGCGCACATGTTTCGATGTGCTTTTCCCCAGAAACGTCCGTGGTGCTGCCATCAGCCTCGTCGGACCTGGACAAGATCCAGCAGCCGGTCAAGGTCGTGCTCTCCAGCACCTGTCACCACGCCTACAACGCATGCAAGTGAGTAGAAATTTTCGCTGTTAAATCTCACAATTTATACCGTGGCAACGCAGTGTTCAAAGAACTAAACTTATCAGAAACCTCGGCAAATGTAAATTTTTCTTGCCTCCTGAAAAGTCGACGTACTAAACAATTGCTACTGCGTCTACACTTTCCTTAAAGACTGTAACCTTTCTTATTTTTTATTCTTATTTTGTAGTGGTAGTACAATAAATAGCTGCAGTAAACTTCAAATTGAGGTTTTCGAAGCTTAAATATTAAAAAAGAAATGGTATACCTTTAGGAAGAAAAAAGAAAAAACTTCAAAAATAATCCTATCGACTATCTCGTAAATGTAAATTTCAAAGCTTTCTGGAAGCTTGTGACAGAAGTTGCAATTTCAAGATTCGATGCTACTTTCGCTAATCACTCGAATGAGCACTCGCGTTTCCTTAACAGGAAGAGAGTTTCAGTCTGTTCTTGCGCTCAAAGTGATCTATTCTATTCCTGGATCGGACCTAATCTCGAAAGTTTCCAAGAAGACATTGGCGCACGATCGTTTCTGTGAATTCCAGGAACGATCCGGAGTGCAGGGTGTTGCTGGAACCGGTGCTGAACCACTGCGAGTCGGCGAGCTGCGCGAAGAACGAGTGCATGGAAGCGTTGCAGAATTTCTACAAATCCGCGAACCACAAGCACTCGGTCGAGATCGCGTTCTGTCTGTGCAGGTGAGTCGTATTAAAGAATCAAAAGATCAGAGAACTCACCCAGGTCAGGGGGAAGTTTGTGGTTCGGTAGAGAAAATGGAAAATTCAACCGGTAGTTCGATCGGTCATTGAAATGTAACGAGATAAAAAATTTTATAAATCCGCGACACGTGTGATGAAAATCGTTTTCCGCTCGTAGCTGCCTCGACAGAGGCAATATTCCGTGGTGAATCGCTGTGTATCGGCGGATAAAAAATGAACGGAAAAAATAATAATAATTATTATTATAATAATAAAAGAAAATTGAATCTGGCCACTTGTCCGATCACAACGAAATTCCGTGACTCTGCAAACGCCAAATCGTGTCGTTAATTTGTTAAAGCATCTCTGTTCTTAACGCGTGGAATTAATACCTTTGCAACATCTGCGTCATAAATTGCGATGTTGGCTATTCAGTTGTTGGATTGCAATCGAGAAAAGATCGTTTTTATTAGTAAATGAAATCTCTGAAGCGCAATAATAATTTGATCTTTTAAAAAATAATATTTACCATTCGCTATCGTAAGCATACGAATAGTTAACATGATGCGACAATCGGCTGCGTTGCTGGAAAAAATGATTTTGTGTAGCAGATGACGCATGTATATGTCGTAATGTTTCCTCAATAAAAATTATAGTTTTGTCATTGACAAGAAGAAAAACATTGACTTCTAGATCTAGAGTCTAAAGAGAGGCGAAAAATAGAAAGAAAAATACATATAAATATGTGTTTATTCGTTCACTCGTTCTTTTGCCCCGATTCGCGAATTCATACCTATTAATTCCATCAGAATCTACATACTTGAAAATTGGCCGAGGAACAGGAGAAATCATATTAATACGCGCTTATTTTATTGCAATGCCAGTTCAACTGCTGTTAATTAATAAGAAAACAAATATCAGTTTCAATCGGGGAACGGCAGGTAAAACGGAATGAAAGAAATGGGACCGGTATCGCGTTCGGTTATGCATGATGGATCGCACCGTAGCGAACAGGAGTCTTCTATTCGAAACGATATCGAATTAATCGGAAACAATTAACCCGCGGGTATCACAGGCGGAAGATAAATTCGGCCGCTAATTAATTTCGTGCTTGATTAATGAAGGATCGAGTAACCGCAGTCAGCGAAGATATTTCATAATCGTGGCCACCGTGTGCTGATCGCGACGAGTCAACCGACGAGGATGCAACGATCCTCGCTCTCCCGTGTAGATCTTTAACCTTTTCTCCCGAAATTATCGGAACGATACGATAGCGTTCCAATAATTTTGTTCAGAATGTACTTCAATTTGTACTCGAATAATTTAGAATAGAAGTGGAAAATATGTTTATGTATGTATATTGAAGATCACGTCCGCCCGTTTCAACGAAGAAACAGGTGTGCCACCTCCAACATATTTCGCAAATCCAATTCCACGTAATATACAACAGTGAGTCAATTGACGCTACCACCTGCAATTACTCGCAAAAAAAAAAAATTTTTTTCAGTACAAAAGTTGCGCGATATTAAGGGAGTCGTGCAATATAATAATTAATTTCCACTTAGTTTTCTCTATCACGCGAAACGCTCGCTCGAAACGCTGTTCCATATAACAAATGAGTTTCGAGTAATTTCAGGTGGCAGAATTAACTGACCTGCATGTGCATAATCTACTCCGACATCGCTGAAACCTATAATCCCGCTATGAAAGAACCTCGGAAATATTCTAAATCTAATATTCCCGCGCAGTCGTCGGATATATTTTATAGCAGGAATTATCATAGCCTTTATCGCGTTCATTTTTGGCGAAAAGGATTAAACGGGACAATCTCGTTCTCCGTCGAGATCGAGATACAACGAAAACTCGAAACGATCGTTGGAAACCGTCCGCGCGAGACGAAGACGTAGCCAGGTCCCTCGGAACGCGACTCGCTCGGAATACGACTCAATTAAAGCCGCTCGTCTTTGTACGCTCGCCGTAATCCTGAGTAAACTCGCGGCAAAAGTGATAGGGTAGAGACAAAGGTGAGTCACGACGGGGAGAGGGGAGGACCAGCGCACAAAGAACCATCGCCGACCTGGAAATACTCCGGAGTTCTGCATCTCTAATCCCTTCGCGCGGCCAGCAACCGGCCGAGGCTTCTTTTCGATGGAAGCTCCTTTAACTTTTAAGTGGCTTTTGCCCGCGAAACAATGCAGAAACTTTCTATCCGTCTTCCACGTTCCCCACACCTTCGATCTCTCCTCCTCCTCCTCCTCTCCCACCCCCTTTTTTTCCCTTCCTTAACTTTCCCCGTACGCGCTCCGGTATTCATTGTCCTGGGCGACCGTTTCTTTGTCCCGCGCCAACCCGCAACTGGATATTGGTATCATCTGAGGAATTTATGAATATTAGACGACCCTCGTTGGACCGTGTCTTTGACAAATTGGAACTCCCGCACTTTTCTGTTTAAAACGCGACGATTAATTTAAGCAGCGTGAAGGCTGCTCCGTGGAATATTCGATGGATCGTTGAATGGGGACTCTCCTTTGATCAGACGGATTCATTTTTGGTCCCCTTAAATTTTTTTCTCCGTTTTTTCTTTTGGTCCCTGTCTTTTTCTTTTTGACTGGGTCTTGCATCGAGACAGCTCGCGAAAATATTCGAACACGCGTTGCAGCAGAATTTTTATACATACGAACATATTTCGAATGACCGATAAAGATACAGTAATTAAAATCTTTGCAGTCACAAACACGTATATATGTTAAACATCCTACAATTTCTACAAAAACATTTATCTGTTTCCGATTTGACTGACGTAACCAATGTTAATTAACGCCATTAACGAAATTTCGTAGTGTGTTTGTAAAAAGTTGAATGCGCATGAACTATATTTTATATATATATAACATATATTACATTATATTGTATTAGTATTATATTAGTAATATAATAATATAATATAAGCGTTTCAGACCAATTGAAGCGTGTGATACTTCCGTGTAACACGTGTTTTATGATAAATTATTATATAGTATATTATATAGTATTATATATTATATTACACGGTTAGTTATATATTAGTATTATATTATTATAATATATAGGATAATACTAATGTATAACTAACTATATTATACATATAAGTATTATATATTATATTATATTGTATTATATTAGTAATATAATAATATAATATAAGCGTTTCACGGCTCAGACCAATTGAAGCGTGTGATACTTCCGTGTAACACGTGTTTTATGATAAAGTATTATATAGTATATTATATAGTATTTTATATTATATTACACGGTTAGTTATATATTAGTATTATATTATTATAATATATAGGATAATACTAATATATAACTAACTATATTATACATATAAGTATTATATATTATATTATATTGTATTATATTAGTAATATAATAATATAATATAAGCGTTTCACGGCTCAGACCAATTGAAGCGTGTGATACTTCCGTGTAACACGTGTTTTATAATAAAATATTATATAGTATATTATATTATATTATACGAACGAATTTTCGCGAGCAACTTCTCATCGACAAGAGTGAAAATTTATGGTCGAAGTACTTAAGGGAGGGAGGACCTCGATCGTGGAAGGGAATGGAAAAGCCTCCGGGCTCGAATAAAATATTTGGCGGTCTCATTTAATGCTCGTTGAGCAACACCCACCTGGCGGTGAATTCCCTCCTTTAAAATTCGCTCGAGCACTCGAAAAGATGGACTGCAAGACGGTGCTCCGTCATGCGATAAATCGTCGCGTCTTCCCTTTGTTTTCGCAATCTGGCGCCACCCTGACGAATCGATCCCAGCTTTTAACGTCCATCGTAACTATCCACCGTTATACAATCAACGATCGATCTTCCCAATCGTGAATTCGCGTAGATCTGAATGAACGTGATGATTTTGTTTCTTTACAGAAAGACGGACGTTTCTTTACAGAAGAAAGACGACTGTATGATCGCGCAGGAGAAGATGCACCCTGCGTGCGCGCAACGAGGCGAGGGGGAAATACCGACCTGTCACAGCTTGGCGGAAACTTGCAAAGAGCACGAGGCATGCAGGTACGTTTCGAAATACGCGCGCTCCAATTAACAACGTTGATTTCTTCGACTCCTGTAAATATTTCAGAATAATTCGAATAAAATAGAACACCATCGACGGAAGGACGTTTTCTAATTTTAAACGTCGAGTAATCTTTACTGTGACGCAATGATAAATATTCCAGGCGAGCAAACTCGCGTGCTAGCGATTCATTATTGGAAAGATAATAACATTTAACGGATCTGAGGAAAATGAATCTCCCTATTCTCGAAGCGCTAATTCCCATAAATCTCTGTTAATCCCCAATTTATAATCAGATTATAATTAACAACTTAATACCTTATAATTATTACGATTAACAACTAAATACTACAAAATTGAAGTAAAAAAAGATTTAGGTTCCACGTGCATTGCTTCATCTCGAAATATTTCATTCGATCTAGTCTCTATCAAGGAAAATATAGAGTATAAAATGCCGTAAGTTTCTGCACTATGATGCAAGTTATTCAGGGCCTCGTGATGTCGTTTAAGAGTTCAAGGGATCGGGAGAAATTAATTGGCACGGTGGAGACAACAACGGTTTGTGTAAACCGGGTGACCTTTTGATTAAACGCTTCGTATCCTTTCTTTTTTTTTTTTTTTTTTTTTTTCTCGCCTGCGGCCGACCCCCGTAGTTGGATGGAGTGCTCGTCTCAATTTGAAAGTTAAATTGCGAGACAACGAGACGTTGCGTTGACTTGATCCAGCCCTGGTCGGCCGCGTAATGAAACACTTTGTTACTTCAGATAAAGACATCCGGCTCGCTAGTTGAAATTGCGAGAACGATCCGTGTCTAACAAGTGCAGACGATTCCGAAAGCTTGAAACGGAGATCAGCCGAAAGCGTTGGAATCTATTTATCGCCGGTCAATTAACCAGGGCCTAATTAAAATCCGACCGTTGATTAATTCGATGGAAAATTTCGGATTGAAAAGGAATCGAGCTTCTCGAAACGGGAACGATTCGATTCCGATCGATCAAAGCGGATGTTGGATCCACGCGACGATTGAATTACAGCGCACGTCTGTATACGGGCATTTTAATTGATTTATTATCGCGCGCCTCGCAGCTGTGAATTCGTTTTTAACAGATCGAATATTCTTTAATCGCGTGATGCATTATGCAGCAATTTTTGCAACGGGGATCCCTCGCGTGTACTGCCGAAAAAAAAAAAAGAAAAAAGAGACAGATGGCAATCGGACGAATAAATCGCGAAGATTATCCTTCGATTTCATCGTGCACGTTGCTCGAATCACGGTCGAATTGTTAGTTATATTTATTATTAATTCTGTATCTTGGAAAACGAACGTGCCAATTTTCTGAATAATTTCACCTATGCGTATTCATAACTATTATTTGGCTTCAACTACCGAGATACTTTTGGTGCTTTTTAATTTGTTAACTATTCAGGTAATAAAATTTCAATTATCGACACGATTTTAGTACGAATACGTATCAGATTTTTCACTTAACGAGTATCAATGTAACAAATTAACCGGAGAGGTCTCGGTGTAATAAATATAAAAAAAAAAAACACGGATTTGGTCGAAGCGAAGCAAATTGATAAGCCCGAAGACCTTATTGGAGCGTCGACACGTTTACAAACACCAGTCGTACGATTCTGATTTTAATTTTTCGAAGAAAGCGGCGTAGAGTGGGAAGAGTGGCGTCTCAGTCTTCGAGACGATCGCTTTGACGATCGGCTGTCGCTTTTCGAACCCTCTCGCCGCTGAATTTAATTACGTAATTTAATTGCTGCGTAGAGCGAGGCTGGAGTACTACGAGCAAAACTGCGCGGTGGACAGCGTGACGAAGAAGTGTGCTGGCCCGACGGCCGAGTGTAGGAAAGCGATGCTGGGAATCCTTGGTACCGAGCTGCGATCGAACTGCGCGTGCAAGGGCACGGAGCTCACGCAACTTTACGACTGCTTGGGCTGGCAGAGACTCCTCTGGGTGAATCCTTGCGTCGGTGAGTTAATCTTATCATCTTCTTTCTGTTTCTTTTTCTTTTCTTTTTTTTCTTTTCTTTTCGGTGAAGCAATTTCATCCTCCTAAAGAGAAGGTTCACCGAATTTTAAGAAACGTTACCACGTGAGAAAGAGACAGCTTCTTTCGTTTTATTATTCTACGAGACAAGATTTTACAAACTATCTCTCGAAAAACAAAACTTTTATCTTTGTATAACATGGTATTATATGCACAAGGAATTACACGAGTGCTCGCTGCGTTGATAGATGTAATTAATTATCTGTAACATCAGGGGTTAGTCGTAAGAAGGAATGCCATAATGAATCCCAAATCAAACCTAAATATCCGAAATAACATTTACTTTGGACATTCCATTGAATAATTATACGTTTTCATCGGTAAGTTTCAATTTCTCGAAGTGATCGAATAATTTTCAATTGTCCCGATTACGAAAAGTACATTGTGAATAATTAAAATCGTTCTCGGCTATCGATGACAGAGGGAACGATATAAATTTCTTTCCTCTTTTTTTTTTTTTTTCTTTTGATTCGCGGTAACCATCATCGATGACCCGAATTTTATTTACCAATAACCAATAACGAGTTCACGTGGAATAAATAATTGAATTGTCGAACCGTTCGGAAGCCACGGCGATCAAGTTCGACAATGGAAGGCTCATCGTATACCCGAACGATGAAATTATTAATCGTGAAACTTGCGTAAAGCGAGATTCATCGTTTCGACTTTTTCGCTGCTTCCCTTCTCTCGGAATTATTGTGATAATTTCCAGCTTTTTCAACAATTCTCCATAATAAAGTCCTCCCTTTCACAGTTAGTAATGGAAACTTTCGCAAATGCCTGATGTTACACGTGTTTCGAAGAAAAAAAAAAAAAAAAAAGAAGAAGAAGGAAACTCACGGGGAAGGATGTGTTCATCGTTTGTTATTGTATTTTTGTTTCCATATCGTATCGTGCTCGTTAGTTTACTTATCGCAGCCGATACGTAAATGCGACGCTGTTTACGTGGCGAACGTGTGTCGAAGGACAGAATAACAAGGATCACGAACCTGTAATTGATGTTCTCTGTCGCGAAAAACCTTCACGCGTACGCGGTGAGCGACAGATACAATTCGCGGTCGAATGAATCGTCTCGTTGTTTTAAGCAACGTACGATCGTCACAGGGAAGAGGGAAAAAGCTGCTCTCGAAGCAGGCCCTGTCTTTTCCGCGATAAAATCATCCGGCAGGATTAAACATTCGAGACAATACGGATGGTGCCAGTCCGCACGGTGATTAATATCTGGAACGATTAATATCTGCTCGATGACAGAGCCGATTCCTTTACGCGCGAGTTTTCCTTATTTTTATCACCCAGCAACCCACCCCCTCCTCCTCACCCCGGTTAAATATGTAATTCGGTCGTTTATTGGAAAACGTGATGAATGGTCCTAGTTCGCGCTTTCTCTCTTCCGTATTCTCGCTGTTACTTAAGATACGCCTTGTGTTCGACGAATATTATAAATAGCAGGATTCCTGTGAAAAAGTTGAAAAATTTCATTCTCTTATGGCAAAATGTCCCGCTGGTAGGAATATTAAATTCTGTCTCTGTAGAGAAAATTTCAAATGCCAATTGAAAAGAACCAGACAATACACATTGTAATGTATATTAAATATATTATATATTATAAATTATATTAAAAATGTATAATATGTATAATATTATATATATGTTAATATATGGTAAAATATGTATAATATTAAACTAAGACATTTATTATTATGTTAAATATAAATTAAATATATTAGAAAATAATTATACAGTAATATTTATAATAATATAAATATTACTATATGTACTTAATATAAATTAAATATATTAGAAAATAATTACACAGTAATATTTACAATAATACAGTAATATTTATAATAATATAAATATTATTGTATTAAATATATTAGAGACGCATAAGTTAGTAATTTAAGAACAAACTGAGAACTGACACGTACAGTAGCTACAAATTTAAACGAATGGCGCATTGAATTTTCAATTTCTTTCCTCGACTGTTTTCCTGAAATCCCGAATATATCAATAAGAAAGTTCTCCGATGGATTCTCTCGCTCGCGTTCAACAGCAAGAACAAGATCGAATTCTGTAAATCATTCTTTTTCCCATCCTGCTGAGAGATTTCATTTTTGCTCCCCGCGAGAAGTAGCCACTCGTCAATTATTTTCTAAACAAAATTCATCGCCTTTTTACAAGTGGAACGAGCAACAGCGAGGAAAGTAGTAAATGGAGGAAAGATGGGGGCTGGATGAATAGAGGTACGGAAACTCGTGTCTTATCCAAGCTGCAGACCACAGCTAGCAGCATAAAGACGTTCATCTGCAGCGATCGCGGAATCGCTATTACGTCGGATGAAAGAACGTACGGACGAAACGAGGCTTTTATCGATCTTACATCTGTTACCGCGAATCGCGTTGCAAAACTCGATAGTAACCGGCATTCAGCCGACAGATAAGTCATTTAGATATGAAGAAATTGCGCCTGCTGCTCGCTCGAGGAGTGCATCGTTTCTCTACGTATGTTTCTCTCTCCCTCTCTCTGTTTGTATGTGTACGTGTTGGCGTTAACTGCATCGACCGGCTCGATCGTCTTTCGTCGATTCCCGATAGGGAATGTGGGTCGAACAGCAGGGTTTGATGCCCTCCTTTCGCATGGCCGATAAACGAGCCAGATGCAAATTAACCTGGACCAACGGCTGTTCCCCGTGAATTTATTTACCAGACTGCGTTTTAGTTGAAACGCACGATTCCATCCATTTCTAGTGATGATCCTCCGTTCTATTTCCGACGCGGTGTCAACCCCTTCGCATTCGACGAAGTGTTTCTTTTAGGCAATGCTGCGTGGTTCATCAGACGCGATACGTTTCCTGCAAAATATTATTACAGAGTGGTTAATCCTTTAGCTTGAGCTCGATAAGCCAGAGTTATTCGCAACCATTTTCCTTCGTCTGAGATTAAATGAAGTATTAAATTGTTTGAGATAAATACGTACTATACGTGCTTGTCTCAAGATTCTTGTATACAATACAGATTACTGTATTACTAAACATAGGTTAATTTTGCTCGTGAATTTGCATTTTATTTCAAGATATATATACTCTGTATATTCTTCTCTTAATAAGAAGCAATATTTTGCTCAAAGCGTGGTCAGATATTCGAATCGATCCTAGGGCAAATGCAAGCGATTTCAAGTGATACTACAAGTAATCACAGACGATCGAATGTCGATGATTTCAGTCGAGTCCCAGAAAGATTATCACGCAAGAAGGAAACATCATCATTACACGAGGACCACGACGACGACTGTCTCGTCGACGACCAAGTCGCCGGTTAGCACGACGACGGTCACCGTGGTCGAACAAGTGGAGGATAATAAAATACCGGAAGTGACGAGATGGACGACTACAGAACCCACGGAAACTTGGGAAATCACCACCATCAGCAGTACCACCATTAGTACCACTCCCAGCACCACCACGACCACCACCACTCCACCTCGTAAGTACCAATCTTCCCGCAATAATACTGTCTCCCCTGGCTCGAAACTTTGTCCACTTTCGAAATTGCAAACGATTGCGTTTGTCAATCCTCGGAAAGAGAATTCGACGGTAACAAATTACACTCGCATTCCCCAACGGATTAGCTGGTATCATTGGATTGTTTAACTTCGGATCAAGTCGCTTGATTTGAAAATTTTTCGTTCGACTCGATTCTCACGGAGGATTTTGATAAAAAAAAAATTGAAACAGTCGGAATTCTAGTCGCGTAATTTTATCGTAAATTGCTATACTCATTTATAGTACTCAACTACACTTTCCAATGGTCGGATTAACTTAATGTTGGAATTTTATAATCCGGAATATAATTTACAGCACCAATTCCTACGAGGTATAGGATAAAATACGAAGTAAAATTGAATGTTGTCTTAATTTCCAGTAATTTAATGCAAAATTATGATACTATGTATTATCTAATTTTCAATGGTTACACCACCTTGGTTTCGCAATTTTCTCGCTAATCTCTGTCGCGATCAACATGACGAGAACGAAAATGAAATACCCTTCAGTGATTTAACATTAATTATTCACTATCAGGGATCGAACGGAAGGTAAAACAGAGAAGGAAATTACTCGCGCGAGGCTTGACAAATCGATGGAGGGTGTATTGAAATCTCCGGGAAATAAGAGGGAAAATGGCGATGCGTGGGCGCGGTATTTCTCGAATGGGAAACGCGCAGCTCCTTTGATCGTCTCGAACCGGACGAGAAAGATTTTGCTCGGGACACACACACACGCGCGAGGAATTTTCGTTTCACCGCCGCGAGTGCCCGTGCGTCGAATGTTACAAAGCGAATCGAAGGGTTGCGAACGGAGGGGGTGGGTGGCTTGAAACAGGCTAAAAGAAAGATTCGAAACCGGGCGAGACGATGGTGGTGGTGGTGGGTATTCAGACTGACGAAGGGGCGGGGAGAAAAGGAGACAGGAAAACAGTTTGCCGGGAAACGTGTGGCACACGTTCTGTACGTTCGTCTCTTTATAGGCTTCTGTGTGGTTCAAAGGCCGAGGCAAAGTCACCAATACATAAGGGAGGGCGAAGGCAAGAGGGTGAGTGTTCGACAATCTGCAAAGTATTTTCGCGAGCGACCAGGCGAAAAGCGTTCCCCGGTTGGCAGATCCGAGAGGAACGCACGCCAGCAAATCGAATCGAATCGTCCAGGAAGATCAGAGCAAATGAAAAATCTCGCCGGTGGGATTTGCGTTTTTCTTTTTTTTTTTTTTTTCTTTTTTTCTTTCAAGATTGACGGATTTTGAAAAGACTGCTGAAAAGAGATGGTTGATGTTCTCCCACTTGTGATGAAATTAATAGCAACTAGAGCGAAGTGTTGAAGTAAGATAAGCGTGGTTAAACGTGATTTTCTCGTGTCGTTGGCACAGATTTATAACGTTATGATAGATTCCCTTTTATTTTATTTAACGTTATAATAGAGTCACTCTTGCTTCAATCGGTCAAAGGTGCAGGAATAGATTGTGAGCTTTCTCTGCAGTAAATAATGGACTCGAACAATTTATTGCTGTCAGATGTTATCTCTGCAATGAACGCAACGTTTTTCACTTGTTATTAATTCTCGTTCAATAAATATTATTTATGTCTTGTTACACGATATTTTAATCTGATTTAATTTATTCATGGGCAATAGCTCTTTCATAATACGTAGTAAGATTAATTTACAAATTAAAATGTATATACATATAGTATCGTGCAATATTTTTTTTCATTTTGAACAGGGACAATATTGAAGAATTTGCAACTTGCAAATGATATTATTGATTCGTTAATTCAAACTGATGCCAGTTAAGGAGTCTGCTATATGCTACTCGCTCGCATGAATAATTTGTCCACGTCTCTCTCGCGCAACTTTTTTCCCGCCGCATTGGTATGTTTGTTAAAAGCAAACTGCGTCGCGAGTGTTTATTGTGTATGACATCGGTAACTTTAATCGCGTGCGCGACAACGTTAATGCGAAATTGAAAGTTCGCTGCTCTCGGGGCGCTTAGATGGAGCTTTTAATTGGCGCGGAAAAAAAAAACAAAGAAACACACCGACAGAAATAACAAACAGGCATTTAATACCGTCGAAACACGTAACGTTGAAAAACGTTTCGGCCGAGCCGCTGAATCACAGTGAGAAAAGTGAGGAAGATTTCTATTTATTCGTTTCCTTTTTTCCTCCACTTTCTATTTTTTCTGTTTTCTTTCGCCGCGCGTGGCTCGTTGTTAACTCGCTGATCGGGATGTTGTCGTGAATTAACAACGTACAGCGAAACCGCGAAGTGAAAAGTTTAATCTGAAGTGCCGCGATTAATTGTAACGTCGACGTTACAATTATATAATATTTAGCGTGCACGCGTTTTCGAGCCGGGCCGTTCATCTTTAAAACGAAATATCCCGATTGTGGTCGTTGATTTCGGGAACTGCGCGATTGCAGCGCGTGAACTGAACCGGGTTTAACGCTCGGAGAATCCTTTTTCTAGGTATTGGAAATTCAATCATTCAAAAGCCGATCGGAAACTTTAAAATTTTACTAACCGAGTAAAATTTTAACAAGTGACTCAAACTTCGTGAGTCTATTAGTTACAAGCAGATTACATATATGTATATATTCGCGAGTTTCGAAATAAAAATCAACATATTACTTGTTCTCCTTTCGCTACTTCGTCGCGTCGATGTTCTGTCTCCTTCAGCGATATTTTGTTTAGAAAAATAATATCGTAGAATACATTAAAATTATGTCGAGAAATGTTCAGAAGCTACGTGTATTTTATATCATATTTATTGAAACATAATATTCATGTCGTCTATAAGGGAGAGCAGCAACAGCAGCAAAATATAAAATACCATCGCGTTCCTTTATTTATCGATCGATGAAATTTTCATCAACGTTTTAATTAGGAAATGTTCGATCTTCCCAACCGATCGCGTCTCTTTTATACATCTTCCTGGACTTTGACCGTTTCACCCTTTAAACGAAAAAAGCGGGTCGTAGCCAAATCAGCTCGACGCAGCTCGTCCCTCTCGTAGAAGATTTAGACGAAAGCTACGCTCTTTGAGCTACGAACCAACCAGCCGTGTACTTGATTCGTGCAGCTGTACCGCGAGGACGAGCCGGAATGCTCGGAGCTGTGCCAGTGCGGCGAGGGTGAAGTTTTGATCTGCAACACGATCTGCGTGGACTCGTCGCCCTGCAAGACGGACTTCGCCTTCTACAATCACGAGGCACCGGCGTATCAGGCGCATCGCGGGCCCTGCCTTTGCTACAGCGGCCGTTTCATATGCATGCGGCCCTCGCCCGGTGAATATACACGCCACCCTTTTGAATATAATCCGATCCGGACGATCCACGCGAACGGGAACAAAGTCCAAATATTTTTCGACCCGGGTTTAATTGGAAACCCAGTTCCAACGTTTACAGTGCGAGGATGCTCCGCTTAATTACTATTTGCTGTTATTAACTAATTAACGATAACGTTTGGTCAACAGTGTATGCATTATTATTTTGTTCTATTGTTATTGGCAATAGCGAAGCAAGTCAGTTTCAGCCCATCAGTTCGGAGCTAATATTTTTTCAGTTAGTCTTGATATATTTTTTTTTTCCATCGATTTAATTACGATTGCCTTGTCTCGCTGTTGCGCTTGTTTCAGTGATAAGCGCTAGCTTAATAAATTCGTTCGCGTTTCCCCAAAGACGAGAGTACAGATATTGCACTTTGCACGTATGATTTATTCAATCAAACGATGAAAATGCACCATTTCGTTCTGTTATTCTTCATAGATTTTTGCTCGTTTTCCTCCGTCGTACGTAGACGTTTGTGTGACTTTTACGTCTGTGTTTGTATTCTTCAAAGGAAACGTAACATCGAAACGCGAACGAGCTCGCGTTTAATATTTTATCGTTGTCGACGTGATGTAATAATCTCTCTGAATAATTTGTCCGTACAGACGCTTACTCTATACCGCACGGAGTTTTCATGTTCCTGGGCTACAGCGAAAAGGACGAGAGCTTATTACGACGCCACAATAACCTCACCGTCCTGGACGCAGTGTCGTCCCTCGATAACTTCATGAGAGAAGAAGTTAATAATCAGGTAGAACATCTCACTGTACTGTCGCTCTCGGTTGACTCATTCTACTTCTATCCTCCTCGTAATAATACTCAAAACTAAGTGAAGCCACTGCTGTTTTATTCGATTTTAAATTAATAACTATACTGTCTATCATGTATAAAATTGTGACAACTTAATCTTAATCGACGATTAAGTGAAACAACTGAGCGTATCGTCGCGTGCATTGATCCATTCTACTTCTATCCTCCTCGTAATAATAATCAAAACTAAGTGAAGCCACTGCTGTTCTATTCGATTTTAAATTAATAACTGTACTGTCTATCATGTATAAAATTGTGACAATTTAATCTTAATCGACGATTAAGTGAAACAACTGAGCGTGTCGTCGCGTGCATTGATCCATTCTACTTCTATCCTCCTCGTAATAATAATCAAAACTAAGTGAAGCCACTGCTGTTCTATTCGATTTTAAATTTAAATAGTTGTACTGTCTATCGTGTATAAAATTGTGACAATTTAATCTTAATCGACGATTAAGTGAAACAACTGAGCGTGTCGTCGCATGCGTTGACCCACTCTCCTTCCCCTCCCGAGAAGATCAAAATTCCATCGCGTTTCGCACGAGCCGAGGGATCTGTTTCAAACTGCTCAAGCTGAATGTCAGAGCCGAACGAATTTTAAGCCGAAACGGCGGCGCTCTCTCGGCCGTGAGGTATTCACGCGTTGGGGGAACGAGAAAAATCTCGAGAAGCAGCAGGAGAGACGGATCGGGAATATAAAGCGAACACGGCTGGGCGAAACTTAATAATGCGAGATAGCGTTGGATGACGTCGGAGACACATCCAACGCTCCCCACTCCCCACTCCCCACGCTATTCCTTTTTTTCCGTTTTATTTGCAGACAGTGTGCACGCTGTTCCTGTACAACGCCACCCGAGAGAACGTGATTGCAGTGGCGCGTCTCGGGACTGACAATCCACCCTTAAATAGCAGCCAAGCTCAAAGTCTGCAGCACCTTCTGCGCGTCAAGGTGAGTAAATTGCAAATAGCAACGGCTCTCTATCCTTCTCTGTCTACGTCGCCTCCGCTACCCCAAGTGCGCCGTGAATTCGCATCAATTCTGATCTTATTTTCCGGCCAACTCCGGCGCCCTCTCTTAAGGCAGCATTCGCAGCCCTAGCATCGCGTCGGCCCTCACTGCTAACTTTATTGCCAGCCCTGCTACTTTTCCGCTAGCCCGCTTCTCTATTTGGCCACTCGTCAACCGCTTATACGTAACGGGTTATTGAATTAGCCGCGAGGCACACCTTCGTCGTCCGACAACGGACTTTATTCCTTCGTTTTCGGCGACGCCTCCTTAGCGTTTTACTACTTTCTCTCTTGATAACTTGGATCTTTCTCCGTTTTTTTTTTCCTCCCTCGATGACGAGTTCGTAGGCATAGTACGAATCGAAGGACAAAGATTCGTGGAAGAAGTGAATCGCGTGACACTCACATTTATCCTAAATTAGGATCAATTTCTCAAGACACTCTGTATCTTTTTTTACGTGAACTTTTTTGATAAAACGGAAATGTTTAATTGCAAATCTTGTCAAAACTATGTATTAACGTCACACTGTCGTATCGTTTTTTTCATTAAAATTTGACGGTGTTGGATATGACCAGATAAACATTCCTTTATTTAAGAGGATATTCGTTAGGGGTGTGCGAGAACCCGAAAATATCGGGAAACCGTTTCTCGGACTACTCTACAATGCTGTATAGCAGCCGACAAAATATGTAAATACACAGTTCAATTTCTTCTGCCAGTGAAATTATTGGAAACACGAATTCTAAGAATCGTGTGACCTGATGTAAACGAACGTGTGACCGCATGCTTGATATTATGTACGCTGCTGAACAGTATCGCGGAGAAACTCGGGGAGGTCAGACGTATGTTTCAAAATCTCCGTGAATTTAATAAAGACTAAAAATCTTTAAAATCAATGTCGAGTGATAGTGAGAGTCAAGTTGTGGTAGCAGGAAGTAGTGCAGAAGATATCGTGCAAAGAAAGAAGGTAAAGAGAAGCTCTGTTCGGGAACATTTTCAAGAAAAAGATGATACAAAGGCGGAATGCACGCATTGTCACCGTGAATTTAAAACAAGGTATGCAAATACTACTGGTTTATTACGCCATTTGAAGCATATGCCTATGTACATAATGTATATGTACTAGAAAAGAAACTGAATCGATATAAAATTTGTCGCGTGTATAAAATGATACGCGAAAGATTGTTAAATCTAAAGATAAAAACACAAGGAATCGCTCGAATAATGGTTCTAGATCTGCGATCTTTCGATATAGTAGTAGTTGAAGGCGAGAGCTTTAACGAATAATTTATTCTTGTTACTAATCCTTTCGGGAATCCCGATTCTTGCGAGAATCCCGATAAATTCGAGAATCTCGAAATTTTCAAGTACCTGTCCCGATCCCGAAGAAATTTCGTGTTCTCGCGCACCTCTAATATTCGTAAAAACGTCACTTGACAGTAATAATATAAACGATATAACGTCCGCAGAAGTTTTAATATCCTCTGTATAGGTAGAAATAAGATCCTTCCCATTAATACCTCATTAAAAAGTTGGAAAATGAAACGCGCTGGCATAAAGTTTGAACGATAAACCTCGGCGGCAGAACCTATTTATCAGAAATTCCATAAATATGGTAAGTGTCCACGTACTTCAAACGGCAGGCCGCAAGTCGATAGTGGAATGGAAAGTTCGTGTTCCTTGTGACGGGTCTCGAATGCCGCTAATTACCTCGAAGGTAAAAAGGTTCTCCCCGTGTGCCCACAACGCTTTCTTATCGTCGTTTAATTTCGAAAGACGTAGCTCAAGATCACGGTCCGCGGTCGTGGCTTATCATCGCGCAATGCGAGAAGAAGAAAGGCGCAGAGACAAGAGAAAAAAAGAAAAAAAGAAAAGAAAGGAATAAGGGAGGCGAAGGGAGAGAGAATCGCGTGCAGAAGGACAATCTGGCACGCGACGAAAGGGCTGGTTTCGTGTTTACGTGAGCACGGAGTGCGTGCCACGCGCAGGAAGTGCGTGCAGCCATAACTGCCGAGGGGGCGATATCAGAACTTTACAGAACTTTTCATTTCTGCGCGTCGTCTCTCTGTCCACTGTTCGTTCGTCGATTCGCTCGTAAATCCTCTCTCTCTCTCTCTCTTTCTCTCGCGAGGGGAAACCAGCCAGAAACAACCCCTCTCGTGGAGGAGGGGATTATCGCGATTAATTAGCCGGTGCGCCGTCCTTAATTTCTCCGAAATTTATCCGACGATCCCCAACCTCCGCCTTTCGTGTCTGATTTCGCGACTCGTCGGTCTCGACCATCGTCGCAAAAAAATCATTCTCGCTCGACAGACGAGAATTTCGAACGACGTTTTTCCTTTTTTTCTTTTTTTCTTTTCAATTCATGAAAGAGAGAGAGAGAGAATTAAATCCGACGAATTTCTATTTCTGTTACCGTCGATCGTCAAATAAATAACTTTTGATCGCGCGTAGAAACGATTATTCCTACGTTCTTCCATAGAAATAGTAACGAGTTTCATGATTTCAAAGAATTTGTAAGAATTTCAAAATTTGAGTGGTTCTTTCTCGATTAATTTGTGTATTTAAAAAATTGTGCAGCTGGTATCTCGGATCTTATTAAATATTTATATTAATATTTAATATTTAAATATTATTTATATTAATATTTATTTAATAGCAGGATAACGATATTTTTACTTACAAGTTTTCGCAACGTCGAATAGACGACGATTTCTAACAAACATTTCCTTCTGTAACGCAGCTGATCCTCGGAAGCCAACTCCGCTTCTCTGGATTTTTCAATTTTATTACGCAGAGACGTGTTCGCTCTTCTCTAAAGAAATCTACAAATAAACTCACGTCTCTAAGTTTGTTTGCAGATCGTGTGAATAATCGCAAATTTTAAAAAACAAAATTAGCAATTTCTTTGACTTTTCAACTCGCACTTTTCCAGGTGATAATTGACACAAATTCAAACTTCAAAAAAAAAAAAAAAAAAAAAAAGGCATTTCGTACGCACCAACCGAATGGAAGAGGGAGGGAAAATTACACGCTACGAAAAGCTAGTTACCACTTTTGATTAAAAGGGAAGAGGAGCGAATTTGGAGAAAAGTCTCGACCCGCGAGAGGTGAAAACGATAATCGAACAAGCGATGCTAATTACGCGGGCGGATTCGTTGCAGAGCGGGCGCAACATTTCCCTCCTCCAGATGGTGGCCGGGTTTTTTCTCCGCCGCGGGTGAGGGCGTGCATTGAAAAGGCAATTAAAGCGCGACACGATTTCGTTAGGCAGCCTCGCGAGCACTTATCGCGGCCGAGTAGTCGTGAAATTTCGCAGAGTCCACGCGTGCTCGCGCGCCCGTGTTTTCCTCTTCCTCTTCCTCCATCCTCCTCCTCCTCCTCCTCGATCGATAAATTGTTTAGCAAATAACACCGGCGGCTGTTCCACGGAAATCGTAAATAAGCGCGATCGAGTCGAGTCGCGCCGATGTGGCGGATAACCGAACGACCGATAAAAAGGAGGGATACGAGCGTGAAAAATTGATAAACGAGTCGGATATACGTTGTCGCGCGAAACATTAAGCCGCGCGTGTAGACGGAATTTCCATTCGTAGAGGAAATATCAATCCTATAGCTAGTATCCCCCTGATATTCCCGAACGATCGGAACGATGCTTCGTTTGCGCGTGTTTCAATTCGATCGAATAAAAATTCAATTACTTGTTATTCTTGAAAAATATATTCCTGTACAGAGGGAATCATTCTGCGATTATCCGTATAATTAACGTAATTGTTTTTGATATGATCGGTTGCAATATTAAATGTTAATGTATTAATATTAATCGGTCTTTGTCCTACAATGAGAAGTAACGACACGGCGTTTGTGTTTGTCGGTGGCGAAATTTGAAATTACGAAATTTGGATGGAGAAACTTTTCCACCGAAGAATAATCCGCCAGTGCTCTTTGCAACTGTTCGCTCGTGGTCCCTGTTTTCGATTATTCTGAGTCTAAAAATCAAATTAAAAAAGTATTCGAGATATTATTTTGATGTCGTTGATATTAGTGATATTTTTTATTGATATTGACTATACAAGTTTCAATCAGTAGTCATAACGTTAACGATCAGATCAAAGAGGAGCCTGCTGTTGATTTGTTCGACGTTCCTAGAATACTTTCACCACATGTACAAGTACAAGAACGACGTTCGACACAATGTGTACGAGTGGATTGATAAATTTTAAAAATGGTCGCGAAATTGCGAGTGGCAGCAAGAAAATTGCAAATTGCTTCTTCCCGCGTCGAAACGGTGTAATGTTTCAATCCGAGAAACCGCCACCGGGCGTCGAGGACGGTTTCGGAATGTTAAAGAGCGGAACAAGGGAAAAGGCCTGGCGGGGAAATAAAGAGGTGGGACGAATACAGGCGAGTAGATTGTGCCGAACGAGACAGGGCAGAGCGCGCCAATTCAAATCCGCGATCCCTCCATCAAATTGCAAATCGACCGGCGCTTAATCGCAAATTGGAAATCGCCGCGGGAGCTCGTATGAGCGGCGCAAAATGCTCTGCGTTCCCTCATCGACGCAACGCGCACTCCCCTTCCTATCGATGCGGACAAACGCTGTCCACGCGGCTCCCGGACCTGGACAAATTTTCCCTGAAAAATACACGGGTGCCAGAGAATAAAAAAAAAAAAGGAGAAAAAAGAAAAACGTCACTGACGAGATAAACACGCGTCCAAATTGATTTCGCGAACGATTTGTCGTGCAAGTCAGATCGTTTCCCTCGTTGCCGCTCTTCAACCCCTCGTCTTACGATTTTACTATCAATCTTCCAGGCATTTAATTATTGCAATCGTTAATTGTAGCATCGTATTAAACGTAAAGCGTTGAAACGTTATTGCACAGAGTGTTTTCTATTCGAGGAGCGAAAATATGAAGTTTTTGTTGGTAACAGTATGATTGCAGATCAATTTTCAAAATGATTATTTTCTTCGTTGGTGTATGCTTGACATCGATGTAGTACGGAATTTGTTGCATCCTGAATTTTTTTGAGAATTTTGTTCTTTTATCTCGTACAATTGAATTAATTACTGGCGTGTACTTTTATACTTTACGCCTTTTATTAAGTTCGCCACGAGTGGAAATCAAGGGCTGTGAGAGCGAACCAAGTTACGTTTAATAATTGTTACCTAAAATTTTGTAAGACGTCGCACAACATTTCTTTCGTATTTCCGCTTGTACATCATACTCCTATTTAATTTTGCTAAGAAAGCGTATAATTCAGAGTTGTTAAACTTCAGTTTAATTTCAAAAATTCGACTCATTCCAAGTTTCATAGAGTTGCAATCTGTCTCTTGTTTCAAATCAGAACCATACCATAAGCGTGATTCTGCAATGAATAAAATCATATCAGAATAAAATGAACATCCGTTCTGTTAGACTATTAGCTCCCTAAAGGAAGGAATATAAAAACTACCTTCCATACCTGTATTTAATTTTCAATGTTCAAATGCTTTACTTTATATTTATGTAACTCTGTTAGACATGAAATCTATTAATATTCCACTGAAGCGTTCTTGATTAATTGAATTAATCTGATAACAGGTTTTATCTTTCGACGATCAGTAACTTTTAAAATCAGACGATATTAACATTCTGCATTCTTAGTTTTCATATCACTAGAACACGCGCGCGGGGAGGAAACATTCGCCATTCCATTGGTACATTTAACCCGTCGGTAACACTCTTCCAAACTGTCCTTGATTCCCGAGTAGCGTCCGAATCGAAACACGACGCCGTTTCGAACGAAATTCGCGAATTGAGCCGCGTCGCGAGAATTCTGCGGAGCCGCGAGCACCGCGCGAATACGCCAATTTGCATGCCGCGGTTACTCCCTCTCCGTTGTCCGTCTGTCTGTCTCGGGTTTGGAATTCGCGTCATCGATAAATAATAGCACGCCGAAATGGACTGCCGACGATTGTCGCGTGTACCGCCTGCAACGATCGCTCGACCGCGAAAACCAGAACAACGCGTGCAACACGCGACAACGCGAAGCTTCCTCGAAGACTGGATAGCGAATTTGCGCGACGATAATTGATGAAAACTGGCCATCCCCTTTCGTTAATGTCGCTGATTAACAATGCCCTTTAATTAAGTTGGCGACAGCGGGGGCTCGAGATTCCTAAAGTACTAAAGTAGAGGAAAATCGAGCGTGATGGATCGTTGGCGGGAGGAAGCTGGGCGACCTCTCAATTTCCAGCGGGATCCAGCCGCTTTGTAGACGCGTGCGAGCCGGAAATTAGAGGAGCGAATTTTGGCCGCACACGTTGGGGGAGAGGGGGGGGGAAGGGGGAGGGTCGATTTCCTGGAGAGTGACCTATAGACGAGAAATCAGAGGGGTCGGCTGGCTGGTTCGGTTTCTTTCTGCCTCGTAATTGAACGGACGATCGGCCGCCGATCGGCAAAGGGACCGAGACGAGTTCCAATTGAATTCGCGATATATCGGCTCCAATGATCCGTTTTAATCAAATAGCTTGGCCGGATATCGCGTTATTGTTCGACTCGCGGGGCTGAAACGCGTCTGCCAACGCACTTCATCCGTTCGTCGTTTGTGTATCGCGTGTGCGTGAGCGCGTGTGTGTACGTGTGTTTTTTCACGGACCCACGGAAATGGTCGAACGAGCTTCTGGAGCGTCGACCGATTCGAAACTCGAATTTTATTGAATCCCGAGGAATTCGACGGTTTATTTGTTTCGGTGAGCAGCAACAGGATTAAAAAAAAAAAGGAAAAAAAAAGGAAAAAATGGGGTGGAAATGTTGGGAAAATTATGACTCGCGCTACACGAGACTGCTTCGAGGTTCCGGTTGAAGGTATAGCTTAAATCGAGAGAGTCTGAAGACAGTTTTCAAAATTTTTGTCCTGCTAGTCTGGTCAGCCATTAATTCTTCAGAGAATCGTATTGTTTAATCATAATTTTTGTAACCTTAAATGGTATTTTGTAACCTTAATCGGTAGCGATAAGTGGTATATAATTATAGAAATTTATATACAATTACAATTTCATAAGTTATATAATGGAAATGATAGAAATCAGTACGATTTGCAAGAAAAAATTCAGTCGTCTTTGAAAAGTTAAAGATCGTAATTAACGAACTAATCGTGACTAGATTTAACATCCAACAGCATCCATCTTGGCGCAAGAAGTTGCTCTCCTTTATAAAATTACAAACAGCCAAATTGACACGAATAACAGCATTTATAACCATGATAATTATTGGTTCGCTTCTATCGATACATTATCGATCTTCGTTAGAACAGTAATAACTGTCTGTTGACGAACTGAACTGATAGCGTTGAAAATTAAATTTCCTTTTGCAAATAAAAATAATTTTCAGCGAGTAGACCGCAGTCGGATCTAAGACGGTTGTGCTACACCACCAATGTTCGCTCGAAATCTTTAATTAAGGCTAAGTCGTAGCTGGCCTCCGGCCAAACAAGCGCAATTTAAAGAAAAAAAAAAAAAAAAAAAGAAAAAAACAGATATCGCCGACGGCGATTTTTAATGTTTTTCCTAAGCTCGCTCTACGTGCCGCGAATTCCGCTGGTCCGTATTCCGCGCGGAACGAAATTGCTCGAGGAACGTAAAAACTGGCCAGACGCACCAATCACGAAGCGACCTCGCACGATTCTGCCACGGAAACTTTTTATCATTCCCGGTGGCTGGTTTCCAAGATTTTTACACGATCGTCTGCCGACAGACGGGACGAAACAGTATCCGAAAGCTGAAGTTTATTGTTGGAAATAAAACGCTCGGTATTTTGAATCGAATCGGTAGCTCGGAACGTGGCTTCGAGCCATGAGAATATGAGGTTGGATATCTGAACCCAGTCATACTTGAACATTACATTGAATCGTATTTTAATTTCAACAGCCCCCAGGATTAATTACCTTAACTTTTACGTTGAAAAATCATAAGAAATCGAGACTTTTCTCTCTGAAATTCTATACGCACGATACGAACGAATTAAATACACCGAGCATCCACCAAACGGAGGTAGAAAAATGTGTTCCAAATGTGGACAATGATGTTTCAAATCTATCGGGGATAGCAAAGGGTTTAAATTTCGAAAAAAAAGAAGCGCAAAGGACGATGCGTAGTATCGATCTACGTAGAATCCGGCACGTGAAGCAAGAAACGTATAAGTAGTTACTCAATTACCAGACCCCTACGGGCATAATTACACGCGGGAGAGAGGTCAGAGTGTGGCGTTGTAAGGAATCGGTTGTAACCAGGTTGCAGCAGGGAACAGTGGGTAAAGCGGACCGCAAACGAACTCGGCGGAACGGTCGCTTGCGATCACGGTTTGGCTCGATCGGTCGCTTTAATTCGACGTGTCGCTCGGTCCTCGGCATCGCGGCCATTTGCGGGGGCCTGCAAATGAGTTCCTAATAAAGCAATTACGCGACCGGCCGAAGTTATGGCGCGTGGACCGCGACCGGCCGCTCGACCCGTCGTAAAGCACTCTTCCGCTCGGTCGCTCGTAAATCGATTTTCGGGACGAGAACAACCTTCTCGCCCCGTGCCGATTGGTTATTCCCAATCCTCCTCCCACCCCCCGTGACCTCGTGACGTATTGCTTCGATTAGCCGTCTTCTACTTTTCGCACTTCCTCATTTTCTTTCCTCCCCCTCTATCCTTTTCTCGTAGACGAGCGAAATTAAATTAGAAACAGAGTGTATTTGATGTAATTTAAAAATATGATGGAAAATATGTCGCGGTGGATGGAGCGTAATTTTCAGTGGACAAAATGAATCCATTTGATTGTGAGACGAGTATAAACGTTCGTTGTCAAATTGAGAGATTTTAGAATTGAAAGACCTCGTCTGCGATTGAATAAAACGGACCGGTATACTTCTTCTTCCTTTCTTTCTCCTCTCTTTCTATTCTCTAGGTGAAATTAATTATCTGCAAGACTTTTCAAATATCTCAACTTTTCAAATAAATTATATCTCAGAAAATAATATGAAACACGCTCTCCTCTTTCCGATTCTCTTTCTGAGAATTATATATAGAAAGAGTGTATTTTCCACGTTGTGCTCACGGTTCGCAGTTTCTCTTCTTTTTCTGCTTTTCGAAGTAGCGAAACTGGTAAAATTAATTGCGAGATTCCCGGGATTTTTAGAACTCGGGTTGAAGAGAGACGAAAGGAAGGAAAGGACGTGAAATCGAAGTCTGAAAATAATACAAAAACGGGGTCAAAGTTGTCTCTCGGATTTACCGCGTGTAGGTTCTTAAATGTCATTGAATTTTGTACAACAAAGTCACCGGAGCATTGTAATTTTTCCTCTCGGCGAGCTCGAAACTTTTCGGAGCGTTTCGGTGCTACGGGATCGCCGAGACAAGTTTGCCAAGTTAATTTCTTAAGGTCCGTGTTTGTTCGTGCGGTGCTGGTTGTGCCTCGCCTGGGCAGGAAAGCAGAAGGATACCGACAGTTGGCGAGAATAATGCTCGTTTAAACGCGCGAAGGTTTTGAAAAAGTCGCTTTAATGACCAGTCGCTGTCGCTGAGAAATCAAAACCGACCTCCGTTGAGATTGAATTAACTGTCGCAAGAAAATCACAAATTACTAGAAACCTAGTCCAACCTGACAAGCCATTCGCCTGCCGTTGTCTCTTGCTTTCTATTCCAAATATAAAACAAAATGCGGATCGATACTTGCCCGTTCGCGGAGTCAATCGTCTGAATGATATACAAAAATTTTGTCTGCAAATCACGTGTGTGTAATGAGACATCTCGACATTTCGTGATGAGACAGAATCGTCAGAATTATTTGTGAATTATTGGTGAAACTTGAAACGAATCTGAGAATGTAACAAGATTTTCATAGCAAATGCACATCTAGTGAAATGGTGGCTATATTAAGCACATGATAAATATCAAAGATGATGTTACATGGTTACTGATACAATGAATTGAAATTATTTAAATATTTTTGCCCCCTCTCTCTCTCTCTCTCTCTCTCTCTCTCTCTCTCTCTCTCTCTCTCTCTCTCTCTCTCTCTCTCTCTCAGATACGTATTCGTATTAAACATTTTGTAATCTCTGTGTACAGAGAGGATTCATAATCGTTAAAAATGCTTAATACACACCACGATACTCGTTTCTCATTATACTGTTTAATAGAGTATCAAAATGCTTTGTACAACACGCGTAACGTAACAAAGTTCCCCGGACACGGTATTATTAATAAAGTTTCCAAACGTTTCGCGGAGCACAGATAATACGTTCATAAAAGGTATTGACAAGAGTGCGAGATACTTTGGCGAGCCATTGTATATCATTGACCTCCTGGAACGCAAAGTGCCGAAAGTACCTTTCAGAGTCGAGCTCGTTCCATAGATTTTCAAATCGCATTTTCAATTATTCATCGACGTGGCTCGCGCAGCCTCGTTCGCCCAATGAAGGGGGTTATTTTCATTGAAGATTCAATATCCATTATTTCAATTCAAAATTCGTTTCCGCGGAAACACGTACCGCGTCGACCAATATTCATTTTACGTAATTGACACCTGTTTCGTTAGCGAGTCCCGATGGAAATTTATTCGATGGAAAATATCCTTGGTTTCGTTTGCACGGAAAGTAATTACATCGAGCGGACGTGTGTGTGTATATGTGTGTGGTATTCAGGCGAGAGGCGGTTATAATTAATTCAAGGCATGTGCGTCGCGTCGATTTCTTTTCCCCGCGAATTCGTGGATTTCGTTTCCCCTTTAGTTTCCTCGCGGCTGACCTGAATCTGATTTCCGGAGAGTGGCGCGCGATCCACATCCGGCCGCCGCCAGATTTCCTATCCCTCGCTGATCTTCTCACGCAAGCTGTCAAAAAGGACGCGAGGTTAATCGAGGTTCTTTTAAAAATCTGCCGCCCTGCGAAATTCCAACGAAATAACCACGATACACGAAATCTGCAAAATGAGACTAAGACGTTCGCATACGATTCTCAATTTGTGAACGTAGATTGAAAAAATACAGTTTGATTCGATCAATTTGATCCGAAGATCTGGTCTGAGGATGCAAATGAATATCGTGATTCTTCGCTGGATATTCTTTGAACTGTAAACTAGAGTAGTTCACCTTCTAGCTTGTTACTTGAATAATGAAACATCGGCTTCTAGCCGTAATTCTTCTATTCGTTCCTTCAGACCTTTGCATACTTATTTTAAATCCGTATTACAACGGGTTTGTCTCGTATAAATTGGAATAAATAAATTGAAGGGCTTGAAATGGCGATGATAATGCGAGGATAATGTAGGAAGTGATGATGTTGGTAAGGTGAGGAAAGGTTGTGCGTTTCGTCTCAGAGTCGCTGCCTAGACTCATCAGTGGGGCTGATGGCAGCGACCCCTTACCCCAGACGCTTGTTTTTCTAACTACTCGCTAGGCTGGACGGTCACCCATCCAGCGGTGTTCCGCACTCTGTTTGCTTAACATCGAATATCGGTTGACTTCGACGCTAGGCGCACAGCCACTTGCGGCTTGTACGAGTGAGTGTTCGAAACTCGTACTCGAGGGACTCTAGGCCGCTACAAAATGAATAAATAAATAAACGAATAGAATCGGACGGATGCATTTTGCAACAGGATAACCATTTTGACTAACAGAAGCGTTGCTGTACTGTAGCCAACTTTCCTGTCCTTAGAATCGAGTCAATCCTCTCGAAGGAATCAATTTCTTTTCTCTACAATGTTACGGATAACCTACGAAAATTATGTACATTTTACGACATCATTCAAAGAGACTGCAGTCAATTTCCTGAATTTGTTTGACGAAAAGAGTTACAGATACAATTTTACAAAATTAACAATCTGCAACCTAACAATTTTACAAAATTAACAATCTGCAACCTAACAATTTTACAAAATTAACAATCTGCAGCATCGTCAAGGCAACTGTAGTTGCTTTCCTGAATTTATTCTTCACGAAAACAGTTACAGAAACACAGCCTCGTCTTTTTTCGTGCCAACGATCTTACAGAACAAAATTAAATTTTCGAACATCTGTAGTCAGAGCAACTGTAGTCAATTTTCTGAATTTCTTTTACAAAAAGAGTTAGAGGCCTCGTCTTCTTTCGTATCAACGGTGCCAAAGGAGGTAATTCACTAACTTACGAAATTACTTCGAATATTTGCGGCAACTGTAGCTTCCTGTAGATTCCTGAACTCGTTTCGCGAAGAAGAGTCACGGACACCGGCCTCTTCTTTCGCGTCGAACCCTACACGTTACGTAACGCTCTCGAGGTGCACTGTCTCACAAATAAAACTAGGAAACCTAGTCCCGTGGCATTGAAACGTTCCGGAATTCTCATCTCGGCTGTCCGAGAGGCCACTCGATCGCTCGAAATCTCGTTCGGCCGGGATAAATTGTTCCATCCTCTCCGGCCAGTTCTTAAGCCACGGTGGAAGTACGATCTTGCGGCAAGGAAACGAATAGCCCGGACCGCAAACGAGAATCGAGGCTGTTTGAATAACAGCACGATGGGATTAGGGGCCTCGTTTCTGCCAATTCTGCCCGCGGAGATAGCTAGCTTCGATCTTCCGCGAAACTGGACGGCTGAATGGCACCGACCTACAGATATATATATACGTAGATAAACGAACAGAGAGAGAGAGAGAGAGAGAGAGAGAGAGAGAGAGAGAGAGAACGCGCGCGATCGAGCAAACTGGATGGAAGGTGGTAGGGGGAAATTGAAGAGGAACGATGCCGAGAGAGGAGCGAGTTTAGAGAATTGAATGGACTTATTGGCCTCCGAATGACCTTCATCACTGATAGAGGACCGCTTGCTCGCGGTATAGCCTCCCCCTTTGGCCCTTCTAACCCCCCCCCCCCCCGCCGCAGTTTCGAGAATCCATCCCTTGTTCGATCGCGCGGAAGAAAAAGGAAATAATTTAATCGGCTTCGAAGCGGGACAGTCACGCGAGAATAGAAAGAGCCCGTCGTCGTTGGGAAACGGGGTTTCCACGGGTTCTCGTTATCGGCGATCACTTTGAGGGATTGCGAGAGAGGGATTTGTTAAGTAGCGAGGGACCTTTCTAGATTAGGTTCCCGGTGGAGTCCGGAATTTCGGGATCGATGTGGATTTGAAATTTCTTGGAATCCGCAGCGCTCCGACTCGTGATCTCGATCGGTTCAATCGACCCCTCGGGCATGTTGCTCGTGGCTTTTTGTTTCAATTCTGACGCTCGATCGGCACTGAATTCCCTGAGTTTCTCGGATCGAGAGTTTCCGGGGAATTTCGCGTGCACCTTTTCCTCAACACAGAGTTAGGCGTGAAAAATCGTAGAACGTTTGACGTAATTCTCAATTCTTTTCGTTTCGCTTCAACTCTTTTCGTATTGTTGTTGTTATTATTTTTTTAATAGCCTTCATCTAGGATATTTCTCAGAGTTTCAGGAATTTAAAGTACCTGTTCGCTCTCCTTAAAACTCGATATCAATCACATTAATCATGCCATGGAATTCGCTATCAATCAGTCTCGCAAAAATTCTTTCTCTTCTCTTGCTAATTCTCTACCACGCTCGCGCAGATCAAGATCCGTGGGACGCGACGTGTGATATCCCGACGTGTGAAAATCGCGAGAAACGAGGAACGTGGAACAAAACACAGGCACTGGATTCGGTAGTTCCGTTTTACGTAATACCGCGGTAGCGCCAGTGAGGTAGAAGGACGCAGAAGGACGCCGGGCGCCG
Source organism: Frieseomelitta varia (assembly GCF_011392965.1). Taxonomy (NCBI): domain Eukaryota; kingdom Metazoa; phylum Arthropoda; class Insecta; order Hymenoptera; family Apidae; genus Frieseomelitta; species Frieseomelitta varia. The sequence continues at coordinate 172,472 of NW_025110057.1, read as the reverse complement.
TCGTCGAATTCATTTGCGAAATTAGCTGTGTCGACGGAAGGGCGAGGTGGTGGCGCGCTTTTTGTTGGTCGTTGGAAATATCGAGGTAACGCCGGGGCAAGCACAGGTGTTCCACATAGATAGGCAAGCATTGGCAGACGGCCAACAGGAGGCACCTATGCCTCCTCGACCCACGGTCACCCCGTGCTCCCGCGTCCAAGTATCGATCTCCGCTCTCCTCTCCTGACTTTTCATTCAATTTCCATGCGCCGTTTAAGAGGGCACCTTAAGAACGCTCGGCCTTTTCCTCTTCTGCGTCTACATCCGTTTCCCCTCTCTTGGAAACGAAGACGCGAGCCACGCGTGCGATATTTCAGCTGCAATTGCAGCTGTAACCTAGATCATGGTCGTCTCTTAGTGTCACGACGTTGCGGCTGTTTGCGAGATTTCGTATTTTCATGATTGGTATTTTCGAGATTGATACCTTCGGGATTTGGAGTAGGTAAGCTTTCAATTTTGAAAAGGTTAACAGAGAGCTACGTGAATCTTTGTACAGTGTAGTTTATTGCTAATTAACCCGAGACGATTGCCGCAGTCTTAATGGTCCTCTTGAGAATTAAAGAAATGGAGTCTATGATAGAAATTTACATCTATTGCTAAATGTTGTAACAAGGATTTCGCTAGTTTATTTGTACATATATATTTATATTGCATGCATTTTCTGCATTTTATGCCAATGCGTGAAACTCTCGCAGATAAATTGGCCAAATTCTTAATACACGTGTGTCTCCTCAACGTTTATGTTATATGTAATATTGATTCAATATTTCGTTTCCTTATAAAACGAAATATCAAACGATACCATCAAGATTATTAAATATTTTATTTCGTAACGGAATAAATGATTAAATTAAACCACGTGCCAAAAGAAATATACAAAAGTACAGTAACATAAGATGCAAAGACAGCAGCGTAGAAATAAAACGGGAAATTCTGTCTCCCGACACTTTGGGAAGAAATATCCATCAACGATCCACGTTCGATTGATCCAAGTTTCCTCCGACTGGTAGGAGGCAAAGTAAAACGCACGCTGGGAATACAGCGATCGACGAGATATAGTAACCGTCGGTTCGATGGACCGATTAGTTACCTCGCGATTAGTTACCATCGACGAAACTGTTGGAATTCGTAGACGCATGCACGACGAGCAGAATTCCCAGCTGTTCCTCGTCGGCTTAGGGATAATCGCGACGACGTGGACGCTAACCGGCCAAGTCACCGCTGGAAAGTTAATTAAGCACGTTCCAATAAACTCTGCCCGACAACACTGACGTCGAACGGAGAGAGAGTCAACCTCCCGGAACAGGGGCGGATTTATCCGACGTCGGATCGATCCGGCCGAGCAAATCGGACACAGAGAGAGAGAGAGAGAGAGAGAAAGAGAACGATCCACAAACAGCGTTTTAGACGCTAGAGGATCAATCCATTTAGAGTGTTTTAGATACACCGTGTCGGAGCCGGAGGAACAAAGTTTGCTCGTGCCTCGAGTTTGCTAAGAGTCTGATATTCGCGAAGCTCGTGATTCTCTTCTCTTTTTTTTCTTTTTTCGTCCTCGACGATGCTCGCGGGGAAACGCCGTAGCGTCTGGTTATGAATACGGAGCTCTCTCCTGGGTTTGAAATGTTTGACTACTCTCGCGCCCGGGTTTCTGATAGTTGCCGGCTGAAATCTGAAGCGTTCGATGTCAGAACGATGTTCCCGGGAGAAAGTTGAGATTCGAAATATATCGAACTCGCCCAGTCGTCGATTTAAGACAGTCAACGAGGCTCGCGACACTCGGGGAGAGAACGTGTCGTTTCCGTCACTTTGGGTGAAGTTACCAATTCAAGGATGTTGATTTTAAAACTCGTTTTGTTTCAATCTTCCAGAACTGAGGTTATCACCTAAATTAATAGTTTCTCGATATATCTTTTTCGATAGAAAATGTCACCTTATCCTTCTAGCTACAAGAAAGAAAAAAATAGAAAATTAAATACTGTCACATTACGTTCCCCTCTGTATTAAACAAATATTTCGAACAAAGTCTCTTCGTATCTCCAGTAACTACGAATCTTCCACGAATAAAAGACTCTTGTGAGACTCCTCTCAATTCACTGTACACCAGCCATAAACAGCAAACTGTCAAAGGACGGATAGCGTAAACATTTTGACTGAACTCGACTCAAGATCGATTTGAAAATCTTGGCCTGTACCCGGCGTGCGACAAATGGGATCGTGGACCGTTGCTGGTGGAACGAAATCTGAGAAAGGAACGCGAATAGGCGACGGATCGTTGAAAATTTTTAATTCAACCGCCGAATGAAAGTTTCATGGGGAGGTGCTTGCGCTCGAAGGAATCCGACTCGATGGCGGCCGGAAACGCGGTTCTCCCCGGTTCTCGCATCGTCGAGCCGGCGTCTCGTTCCATTTAACATTTAGAAAGGAGAGGGATCGATGAATCGAACGGGAACCGATTCGCATTGTTAAGCAGAGCGTCGAATTATAGGCAAATACCCGTTCCCTCGTATCAACGATCCTGAATTATCGTGGAGTAAGAGAGAGGGGGATTCGAGGGCGTGGACCATGCGCGGAGGCCCATTTCTATTTTCTTTTTTCAAGCTCCAGTCTCGACTCATTCTTCTCTTAAATTCAGAGATAAAGCGCTTTGCCGCTCCATTAAGTCGGCGCGCCGCGGCTGAAGAAAAAACCAGCAACCTGCCTCGCGTTACATCCCTCGCTATCGAAACGCTCTCTCTCTCTCTCTCTCTCTCTCTCTCTCTCTCTCTCTCTCTCTCTCTCTCTCTCTCACTCTCTTTCTCTCTTTTTGCCATTTCGTGGAATAATAGAACCCGCGCCGGATAGAAAAAGAAATTTCCTTGATTTTTGTTTAATTTCCTCGCGGAATGGAGTTTTCTGGGAGTTCTTCGAGAGGTGAGTTTACGGGGATGAGTAACGATCGTTCTGTTTCGTCAGATAGCGCCGGGAACGAAGAAGTGGAGAGGATTCGTTCTTTCGGCGAGGAAAGAAAGAGAAATGTTTTTTTTTCTTTTTTTTTTTTCAAGGGAAAACGTTTTTACAAAGAGTCGAGAGTTGTCTCCGCGGACAAGTTAAATTCATCCGACGTGGCCCGGTACCCGCCGCGCTCCAGGGGAATATCATCCCACCGTAATAACGTTTCATTAAAACTCAGCCTAAAGATCAAGGGAAGTACCAGCGGCTTATACATCTCGTAAAGAGTAAATGTATCTTCTGTTCTTCCCTTCTCTCTTTTTTTTTTCCACCCTCTTCGAACTCGCGGGCGGCGACAAACGAGGCTCGTGCGATCTCGATTCCCTCGTCTTTAAATTCCGGCGACAAAGGGCCGCCACGTACGTGGCAACAGATATCGAAATCGTCTGTCGGAATGGTGGATGTTAGGCAGCCGGAGCAACGGAAGCCAGACAATACGGCAGAGGGACACGAGGATGTTAGGTGGCTGGCTTCGATAGGCCGACCCATTAAGGTATTGAGACCTTATCTGAATGAAGACGGTGATATCGCGCCGAACGCCGCCATTTCGAGTTCCATCTCGGTGTGCTCGGGTCTCCGATCGACAATCGCGAACGGCGACGAACGTCATCAACCGGGCGACAAAGCGCCGATTCTCCTCGACCCTTCGACGTCGATTCCGCGAGTTCTCTCGCTCGCCGAGACGACAGGCCCCTGTTGTCCCTGCGACTCGCCCGGGTAAAGTGGGCTGCCTTGAAAATGTCAAGGAAACGTCTCTACCGTCGACGTGTGACAGGGTGCACGCATACACAGAGAGAGAGAGAGAGAGAGAAGAGATCCTTTGACGAAGTGGGTCATGCGTTTGTTCGATGTGTTTCGATTGTTCTCTAAGCGGAAGACGATTTCAGAATTCGTACGAGGCGAGGATCTCTGGATCGGAATCTAGGTCGGGATTCTCGAGTGATTCTTCGCCTTTCATTCTTGGAGAACGGGGATGCACTCCTGACCCAGTTGCTCGATTTTTGTTGATACCTCCACACCGACACGCGAAATTTGCACATGTTCATTTTCGTCTCTCTGCGCGAGGGGGATATTTAATTTCATTTTTCGGAAATATTGCATTGAAATGAAAGCGCGATTTTTTTTATTTTATAGTTACTCGAAGTTTCTCTGTCGATAACAATGTTCGTTTTATTTTAATTATTGTGGAATATATTCTATAATATACCGGATATGTATAATCTAGGATTGGAAATTAAGATGACGATCTTCGAAACTTGATTATACCGAAAAACGTCGTTCTGTTTCTAGGATAACTTACGGAGAAACTTAATGCAGAGGATACGTGAAGATCAATTTCATTTGATCGACAACTTTTGCATTATTAAACCCAGAAATTTGTCGACATTAATACTTTCGTTTATGGGAAATATTAGAATGCATCGATTCTGTTTGAGAAGACTGGCAACGTCCCCTTTGAAACTCATTTGACTTTCATCCGTAACTTAAAACTTTCTCGATTTGATTAATAATAAGTTTCAATAACATTCCACTTTCGCTTCTCCGGGGGTTAATTCACCCCGCGTCACGTGCAGAAATAAAACGTCAACGTGTTAACGAGTTTCAAGAGCTTCCCTATCGCGACGATCACCGCTCGACGCGTCAACGATCGCGTTTTCACGAGTGAAGAGGAATTCCGGCGACTTCCCCTCCGGTGGTGACGATTTATTCCATATCCGGATCGGTGTCAAAGAGGAGGCTAATCTGTACTCGGTGGGAAACGGTTTCGTGTGTGTGTTTCGACGTGCGCGACGACTTTGCGGCGAGAGGAAAAGCGCGGGAAAAGGAAGGAGGAACGATACGGAACGAGTAACGAGGGGGAGAGATACTATTTCGCCGAGGGACGTTGCCGTGTACCGGCAGCCCCGCGAGAAATGATTCGCAACGCCTTTGAGCCACCGACAGACGGATCGAGCCACCCCCGATTAATTTCGCCCGAGGCAGAAAGAGAGAAAGAGAGAGAGAGAGAGAGAGAGAGAGAGAGAGAGGAAGGGTGGATTTTTCGAAAGAAAGCCGCGCCAGAGCAAACGAGCTCTCGACCGTGTTCTCGCATTCTTCTTTTTTTTTTCTTTTTTTTTTCTTTCAACCCTTTCTCCTTGCACCATCGTTCTTCCACCTCCGCCTCTCTCCTCGTTATTCCCGTAACTGTAAAATTTCGTTCGCACCCCCTCGTAATGGATTCCATGGCACAGTCTCGAGACTGATAACCGCGTGAGAGAATGGACGTAAATTTACGAGCATACGTATCTTAGCCGTGTTACGCGAAACGTTTGTTTCGAAATTTCATCAAACGCTGCGGCAAGAGACGATTATCATGATTATATTGGTGAAATTTGAAACCGATCCGGGAAGTGTACGTAGATTTTTGTAAAATATTTATTGCGATCATTTAGTAGAAAATTGGCAGAAATTGCGTTGACGATTGTTGAGACTTTATTGATATAATGGATGAACAAATTGATCGCGAAATATACACTTTTGTGGTTCTATAAACATTCTCAATACCTTTTGTATTCCATGTGTATTCTAATACTAACTTTACTCTATTAATTCTAATAATTCTGTACATATTTCCAATAATACTCGATGGAATTATCTTTAGCTGATCCATACTCATGAAATGAAATTACGTGTTAACATAGTAAATATATGTTTTTGTACTATATCTTGTATTAGTCTTGTACTTGTATCATGTAACTATTATATACATTTTCAGATTGCTTTTATCAATTCCTTTACTAATATAATCATAATAATTTCTCGTTATATCATTGATAAATGGTCCAAATATTTCATATATAATTAACATAATATGTATATATATATATATACTAAATATAATAAACATAATGCAAACGACTGTACGTATAATAAGACACCGCAATCATTTCGAGAAAAATTTCTAGCTGTAATGAGCCGAATCAACAAATTGGTAGCCACAACTGCTTCTCAATCTCGATCTTAGCTTATGGCAGGGTCATTTCGACACACGATTTCCACAAGATTCTTTTAACAGCAGAAAACATAAACTAGATCGATCCAATCCTCGCGTTGTCAATCCAAGATCGATTTACACATTGAAATTTCTACCAAGAAATGATAATTGACAAGGGCATCGTCGTTGTAAGAACGGGCAAATCGTCGGAGTGTATATTCATGACCCACTGGCGAGAATCAACGAATCGGACGGTTGAATCGGGGCTCGATTTCCCCGGCTAATTGGCCGGAGGAGCGCTTTTAAAACGGAACGAGCGGGATTCGCGTACGTTTGGCGCGGAGAACTACGCTGCAGTGGCCTGCTGCGGATCATTAAATTTGTTTCTTGCTCGCTGTGCAGCGGCGGAATAAACCGTTCCAACAGAGGGATCAGCCAGGATGTTACGGTACCGTGTTACGTTTCGGTAACACGCAATTACCTGCCTTTCCCCAATTTTTTTCCTCCCCCTCCTTTTCTCTTTACTTAACCTTCTTTCCAAATTCCCCTCGCCACTCTCCGCAAGATTCTCTGTAAACGAATTCGTTTCCTCTCTGCGCGCTGGGAGAAGAAAGAAAAAAAAAAACAAAACTGAAATCTGCGTCACTTTGTCGCTCTTTCAACACTTTATACCCGAAATTAAATCACCCGTTATTAAATTCTCGCGTCTTCCTTTTAATTAAATTTTTGCGTGATATATTTTTTGGCATATGGCAGGCGTAAGGAAAGGAAATATAAATTTAATGTTTCACGTTCGACGTTAATATACCGTAGGTATTGATAAATTAATAAAACCATTATGGAAGGTTTCACAGACCGCGATAGTGTTCTGACCGAAAATTAAATTCAATCCGTTTATATATTAATGATTTCCGCTTTATATATTAATAATCTCGCTTTATATATTAAGAATTTCAAGAATAACTGAACAATAGCAGGTGCAGATGTGATATAAAAGGAGGAGAAATGGGAATGAACGAAAATTAGGAAACCGTTTCGTAACAATAAAACACTAATCCTAAATTACCGTGGTAATAACAAGTACTCAAATAATAATATTAATAGACAAATATTATAATATAATATATAATATTAATAAACAAATAGTAATATTAATTTAAACTAGACTAGTCTTGATAAAACAGAATGGAAGATGGAAGAGGATCAGAAAAAATGTTCAAATTACTTATGACTTTTTAACTAAATCTTTCTGTCATTGGATAATTTCTGACACATTGTGAATATCGGATAGAGGAAAACTAATTTTATAATAATTTAATGAATTAAATTCAGAATGATACGTACAAATATCGATAGACATCATTTTATCGAACAGTTCGAACAAATCGGACAACGAGAACCTCACCACGACGTTGTAAGATTTTTAGAACTGTATTTTACTGCCATCTATGATCGTCGAACGAATAACTCGTCTTTGAACGGATTATGTTCGTTGACCGATCACTCACTGTACGTGTATTTTCATGAGAAATTGCTACAAAATTGAAATATTAAGCGATTGTATCGCGATTGAAGAAATACTTTGTACGAAGTGTTACTGTCAGAATAGAAACACAGAAGGCAGTAATTTCGGTGAAATCGTGCGGGCGGAAAATCCAGGAAAAACTTGTGCGTGTCACGAGTGGAAAGTGCTCTGGAAAAAGTGGCAAAAGAGCTCTCTCTCTCTCTCTCTCTCTCTCTCGTGTGTTTACGAGTGTAAGCCACACCCAGAAGTTCGGCCTGGAAATGCGCGACGACGAAATTGCACGCGAAAATTTACGACGCCGTCTCGTCCCCGCGACGTTTGCCAATTTGACGAAGCCAGACCGACGACTCTCCCTTTAGAGTGCTTTCTTTTTGTCGGCAGACACGCATGTAGATCGTTTCGATACTCGACGCACGTCCCACGACGATCGTTTCCGACGATCGTCCCCGACGTGACGATCCCACCACGACACATCACCGCGTTCTTCATTTTTCAGTCGTGTTTCTATTTCGCACGCGCGAGTGAATCGCTCTTAGCCAGCATTAAAATCGAAAACGAAAAACAACGAACGGAGTTGAAGCTGTTGTATGAAGAAATGATGAATTTGATACTAAACAAATCTCAATGTCTCAGTTTCAATGATTTAATTGGCTGTCGCGATTCACTGTTGACGCGAGAATGTTTTACGCTATAAATTCTCAAGATCTTTGGCGTACAATTGTAGAAAATCATTGTTGTTTGACAACCACAATTATTGGCCTGTAATGGATCGTTTCAGACTTTAATCATTAGAGAGAAGACATGATCTGGCCATTTTGTTTAAAATTCTCAATGTTCTAGTTCAGTTAATTTCAACATACGATCACAATATCCTTTCTATTTTTCCGTCTTTCTCGTCTGAGTTTGACTGATCCCATTACAAGCTTGTACCTGTCGGCAGATCACATTTTCCAATTCGGCGGTCGATTTAAAAAATGATCAATTTCTTCGCTCTAATACTGTATAAATCTAATTATTCAAGTCACTCTCTCAGGGACCATTTTTCTTTTTCTTAGCTATATCTACGATTGTTGCACAAAGAATTATTGTATACCATATCGCGTAAGCATATCGGCGTTAAAAATAATGCTCGAAGCCCATCGAAAAGGTATTCGAATATTAATAAGAGTCGCTGTACGTACACACGCTCGGTGGCTGTCGACTTTGATCGACGATCGTGCCGACGAGGTTAACGCGATTTGAATTGGCGAGCGAGCACTCGCGTCGATTAAAATTAATGAGTCGGCCATAGCCGTGAGACCGGGGCTGCTTCATTTTACCAAGCGAGGCCCCGGTGTTAAAGGAAAACATCTCTCGAGCCTCTCTCTCTCCCTCTCTCGCTCTCAAGCCCTAAAGATAGCGTGTGTGCGCGGGCGCGCCGGTGCACGCCTTTGGACTATTTTAAAAATGAAAGGGGCCTTTCTCTCTTAAGCCCGCTTCTTTCAAGAATCGCTCGTAGCTTCGTCGCGTTTCCTCGCGAAACTGTGTCGAGACACGGCCCTACCCTCTCGCTGGGGAACAACCTCTGCGTATAACCTCTGCGTATAACCTCTGCCCTTAACGAGCCCAGAAACCATTTCCACCATCGCGATTAACCAATATTCGAGCGTTGGATACGTCACCCTTTCGCTCTCTCTCTCTCTCTCTCTCGTTGGAAATAATCCTTTGCGATAACCACGTTGCACAAGAAACTTTCCAAAGTTTAGATTAGAGGGTGAAATATCTGCGTTCTGATGGTGCAAAAAATGTCAAAAGTACCATTTATGCTTTTCTTTTAATCCATCTCTGACACTTACTTACTGCGAATTTATTAACACACGTGCTCCAGTGTTCCAGTTCAACTAATTACGAGTGTATTACCGTCGTCAGTGATATAATAATTACATGATACCTTAGATTTTGTAATATTTTATAATATTTTATAATACTTTTTAAATTTGATTGTGGATCAGTCCGTTGATCAACGGAGTAGACATTAAGTATTGTTGCGAGTTGTTTGTGCTTAGTGTAAATTTATGGTTATTTGTATATTCAATACACAGTATAATTTGCATTCTTTTTAATTTTAAAATCTTCGTGACACAATGTAATTTCTAATTTTCTTTTTCTTCACTGAGCTTTGAAAATGATTTCTTCTATTAGAAACATCCATCACACTTTATTATGAAACACGTCTCACACGAGAGTATCTCGCGCTTCGCTTGCTCTCTATCTCGAAGTAATACCGCACAACTGACAAGACCCGTAACCGAAGAGATTAAGGTGAAATTTCCTGTAAGCGTCAGAAGCACGCATTTATACCAGAGAAGCATTATTTCTATTTTTCTATATATGATCTTCAACTGTTGCATTCACATCAGGCGAACACCTCGTCCTGTCAAAAGAATTCCGACGTACACATACGTGTATCAAGCCCACCATTATCTGACGCTTAATTCTTTCCAAAGGGAAAATTTTTCCGATTAAAAAACGGAAAGGAATTTGAAAAATATCTTATTTAGTGCAGAGAAATTACAGTAGCTCGAACTAATTATTTTCAATGATTTCTCGTAAAGCTTGCTGGGATAAAGTGATCCTGAGCGTAACAGAGTAAACATGAGAACATCTTTAGAAAAGAATGTAAAAATATTTTAAACTTAGAATATCAGAAGAATGTAATGAACTGATATTCTAGAAAGAAAAAAAAAATTCAATTTTACGTATGACGATGCTCGAAATTTTATGTAAATTTTGACCAGGACAATAATGACAAGCTCCTGACTGTAACAAAATAAAAATAAAAAAAAAAAAAAGACACCCACATACAAAAAATTTTGTTAATTCGAATCGATATAATTACTCTTATAATATATAATTACTCGGAAGAAATATGCAAAATATAGAACATAGTATAAATTTGTCCAAAAATAATGCTCAGGTATAATATTTTTTTAAATTAGAGAGATCCTGGATCTATCCCCAGATAGAAAATTCCACTTTTACCTCGCAAACAGAGAATCGCGACGTTTCACCGGATCGAAGGATCTTCAGTCTCGCGACCAAGTTTCGTTCGAGGATTTCGTAGCCGGGCACTGAAAATAGACAGCGGACAGCGGAAAAGAGGCGCGTCTTTCATTTTTAAAACAGCGAAACGGCTCGGCGACGCGTCGAGAGCTTTCCAGACTTTAAGAAAGAACGGGCCGAAACACACGAAACGCAGTTGTAGGAAAGACCCCTTTAACACGCAATCTGCTTATCCCGGGCTTTTAAAGGGAAACAACCGGACGCGTGTTTTTCGTGGACCAATTTTCATCCCCGTGGCTCGGGCTCGACCGTCTTTCGTACTCGGTTGACACCGATTCTCCCATCTTGATATCCAGCTGAAAAAAACTGTTCAGACACGTAGCTCGAAAACCCGTGCCGCTCTTTGTCTTATCAGCGGCTCCGAATTATTGTAAATGTGTGAAGCCTGTCATTTCTTACGAGCGTTCTGGAAATTACGAATCGAAATAGTTTCAAGTCTGCGTGCATTGTGCAAGATATTCATAATTATCTGTTAGACTATTCTTTGTAAAGAGAAAAGAAAAAGAACACGTTTCAAGTAGAACTTACTTCGTTTCGAAGAGAAAATCTTACGGTGGTCAGAAATCTTGATTTTGGACACGCTTCAAGGTGATCTATGTATTTTTCTTCGGATGGACTTTGATGAATTCATCGATCTATCATGTGTTACGGTATTTCTCGATTATTCAAGATCGTTTACTGCCTTTCATCAAATTATCTGCGTACTAAAATATTAGTCTTAATAATTTTATATTCTATATGGTGATCTCGACTGATTTATATCATCTCTATAGTTGTACCCTCTGCAATGTTTCAGAGTGATGAAAAGACATACATACATAGTTTCATTTTAAAAGGGAAAGATCTTGAAACCTCGGAAAGATGTGACAATACCATAAAATATATCTATAACGAATAACTGGTTGGGACGTTTCAAATCAGACACTCTGTACATATAATCGAAATAGTTGTGAGAACCGAAATAATGTCGTAACTGTTATAGATATAGTAGTTCTGACCTGTATCGGTTACGGTTCCGAGTCGTTACAATCAATACCACATCCGTTCTGCGTCGATTCTTATTTTTCAATTCTGCAATTCGGTTTTATATTCCGGTTATGGCTCTACGGTTCTAATATTTCCCCGTATCGGTTTTATTTTGATTCTTTCTGAAACTCTTCTCGTATATCGTATATTCCGATATAACTGCTACAACGATGATTACGACAGTAGTTTTCAATATCGACTTCTGAATACAAATTTTGGATATGTAAAAATCGTGCCCGTGGCCCGGATTCATGCAGAAGATACATATTTCTTATCCTTTGTCCCTTTTATTTCGCTTCTACGTAATGTACGATGCAACGAAGAAGTTACATGGTGAAAGTACAGTTCAGAATTTAGAACGTGTGCCAATTGATGTATAATTCATGAAATCACGTGTATCGTACAAACTGATGGCGAATGAAGACGTGTAGTACATTGGTATCAACTGATTAACGATTATAACACAGCGATCGAAAGTATTCTGTCCTTCTGGGATTCTGAATTTATGAAACGAGAATCAAAAACCGGTTCCTTTCTCAAACGAAATGAAATCGACGTGTATAATAAATCCGTACGACGGGTGGGCGGTGAGAGGTTGGAGGAGGTGCGAGAGCGGAACGAAAATATGGGCAAAAATATCACGAGAAACAGACGCCAGCCTGGAGAAAGAGCGTGCAGTAGTCGGTTGTCGCGCGACTCGAAGGCTCATTTGCATTGCGTGACAGGGCTGTTTTCCGCGACGGCAACCCTTTTACGTGTTATAAAGCCGGCATGCGTTGCATGTCGTTATTCCTTGACTTTCGCCCCCTCGACAGACCGGCTGGCTGATTTTTATTTTTCCACCGACCCCCTTTATGCGAGCCGAGTTCGCTCTTTCTCCTCCGTCCATCTCCCCTTGGAGCGCTCTCTCCGCTTCTTGCCCTCCTCTTTTTCTTCCTTCCTTCTTTTTTTCTCTCCCCCTCCCCTCCTTTTTCTTCCTTTTTTTTCCTTTTCTTCTTTTTTTGCCTTCCATTTTAACGATTAACGTCGAGCAGACTCGACGTCGTTATTGATTAAGCGAGCACGTGAAAGCGCACCGACATCTTGCATGCCGGAATTTCTCCCCTTTTTTTTTTTCTTCCCACCGTCCACCCACTCTTTTCCTTTGCCTTATCGGCGAAACTTTATTACACCGCCGCGCACACCGTCTTTCTTCCTACTCCTCTCTCTCTTTCTCTCGATATTTTTTTCGAAATTGTTTACAGAGACGGCTGAAGCGCACACGAGGCGCGAACAGAACACTGGAGATCGTTTATTTTAATTTTTACTTCGCATCGAGATTGTCACCCTTAGAACGTATCCGAGTTCACCCGTGAGGCGTTTTCATGAAAGTTGTCGTTGACGTGCATCTTTCTCTTTCTTTCTTTCATATCTTTTCAGCTGTTTATGAATAGTCTTCTTCTTCGTGTTGTGCTCTTTGTACAGTATACTCGTCATATCGATCATCTATAATCTAGTTTCACTTGCTTAAAAAATCGTCAGACATCTTATCTTAAATTAATTTCACGACCGTTTTTTTTTTTTTTTAATACGCAATAATCAAATTGTACAGCGTGAATATAAAAAAGATGTGCATGGTACGGAAATAATTCGTTAAAACGTAACAATGTCATGTTACGTACCGAGTTCATGTACACGTATTGGGAGTCTCACCATGAGTGCACAATTAAGTTTTACATTCACATCTTTGGGAAGATAAATAAAAAAATACGATCTAGAAAATTGTTTTAGTTGTAGCATTACACCTGTACCACATGTACATTCGAAATGACCGTAGAAATCATTTCAATGTAAAAAGTCTTCATAATATTCGAAAAAAAAGAAAAAAAAACGTAAATTGAACATTTGTAAATCGCTGAAAGAGAATACAAGAACATTCAAACATCCTGGTACTTATTTTCTTCTCCAACGAATCTCTATTTTCGAATATCTTAATATTGAAATATTATATTAGCAACTAGAATACCATCTCTTGCTAGTAGACATTGAATTCTGGTAATATATTCGTATATTGAAATATATAGAACATTAATTAATATTAAAAAATATATTCCAAAAATAGTATATATTTAATATAATAGTATATTCGTATATTAAAATATAGAGAACATTAATTAATATTAAAAAATATGTTCCAAAAGTAGTATATATTTATATAAAAATTGTATATTCGTATATTAAAATATATAGAACATTAATTAATATTAAAAAATATATTCCAAAAATAGTATATATTTATATAATAATAGTATATTCGTATATTAAAATATATAGAACAATAATTAATATTAAAAAATATATTGCAAAAATAGTGGTTCTATAAATAAGAGAGAAGACTCGCACATGAAATTATAAGAAAATTGATCTTCCTCTTTTCGACATGTTTACAATGTGTCAAAAGTAATTTAATGGCACAAAAGTTTCCCAAAGAAATGTCATGGTTAACTCCAAGGATGTTAAGAATTGTCTCGACTTGTACTGTTGAAAATTAAAGGGAGAATGGTCGGGACGATCGATAAAGAAACGCGATAGCTTGTCGCTAGATAGGTGAAAGATGAAAGTGCATCTAGTAGAATCTCCGCGGTTCTGTTCTCTGTGGATAGCCAGAAGGATGTCACTTACAACCTCGACAGGATGGATTCCTTATTAATGATCGGCTAATTGAGTTTCTTGGATGGATAACATGGCTCGCCTCTCGCGAAGCGACAGCTAAGAAAGAAGAACCGGGATAGATCGCAAGAAGCATGATTGGAAGAGAAAAGAGAAACAAGAATTGCTGAGATGTGAAATTGCATTAGAGACATTAACAGATTCACAGCTTTACAGTTGTCGATCATCTACCAAGAATGGGACAAGTTTCACAAAATTCGAGATAAAATGAAGTCGAATTCTTTGAGCAGGTTTTAGATTTTTTTTTTTTTAGAAAAATGTGGAGGTTACTTTGAATTTGAAAATAATTTCTAAGCGTTGCAATTGTGCAGTATTCTCCAACCTTTTGTTATTTTGATCAATTTGAAAAATCTGGCGCTAGATGAATTGTAAATTACAAACATGTACATCTTCAAAATTCAAACACAAGGTTTCTTCAATTTGATTTCGTAGTGTAATGCAATGTGTTTTCTATTATCATCAAAAATTGTAAAATTCTGCCAAGACATGTGTCGTTCGCGATGCAAGAGAAATTGAAAAGAGAAAGAATACAAAGAATAAAAGGAGTAGAAAATAAGGAATAAAAGTATAGTAGGAGGCAAGGAGACGAAGGGAAAAGAGGATGAAGGATGAGAGATACAAGGATTAAGAGATGTAAATGTACGAAATGTGTTGTACGACGTCAACGACAAGCCGTAATACGTAATGACAAATGAGAAGAGAGCGAAGAGAAACGAGATACGCCCTCGGTAGATGAATAGGGAGCCAGCCAAGGCGGACATAACGAAGAACAGGCAGGAATCCATCTTGCAATTACGATTCCCACTGGCCCTTCCATCTCTGCCGACAGGGAGAAAGCCCTTTCATCGAAGCGAATGCATTTGATATCAGGAACGATTGTTCTCGCGGATTGGCCATCTCTATTCCCCATATCCAAGATGATCCTTATACACTCGGTTTCCACCGCCTGAACGACGATGTCAATTTATAATGGCGATATAATTGGATTTGATGCGTGCCATGGGAGCCCCCGGATCAACGGATGATGATGCTAATTATCACGTGTCTCCCGTCACAAATGATACACAACCAACCAACAAACCAACAACTCGATTTTGCTATACAATTCGAACCAGATAGCAACGTCGATAGAATATATATTTCTTACTCTCGTGGCAGTCCTAATTAATCTGACTCCTTGAAAACAGCACTATAATTTGACAAACTTCAAAGGAAACAGTCAAGATTCCTTTGGAAAGTGTTTTCACCTAAAATTCTTCTTTACTCCTCCAGTGGACCAGTAAACAAATTATTAATTATTACGTGCACTATTTGAAAATTTATATGATTCTCTGATATCTCCTCGTGTTTCTGATGACGCAGGGGAAATTTTATTTTCATTTGTCTATTTGATATGATAATAAATAATTTAGTCCAATCTGTTGGACTAAAATTGAAAGTTCACTTGAGGATTAATAAAGAAAATTGTTCTGTTATTAGCTATATTTGTGCAAAGTTTCAAATCTCCTTGAATTTTTCTCCCTCTTATCCTCCATACAAAATGTATTGCGATGAATTTTTTGTAAAAAGAATTTATAAAGTCAGTTTCTGATCTAACCAATTAAATAGAAGTGAATAATCGATGAAAAGTGACAAAATAAGATTGTACGAACGTTTAGTTAATTGCCAATGAAATTTCATTTAAAGGAACAAAATCATCTTGAGAACGAGTTGTTATTCTTTCTGAGCCGGGGTCAGTTCCATCTGTCTGGCGTGGCTCCGTACGTTCCCCCTTTCAGAAAATGAAGTTAAGATCTTGCGATACTCGGAGCACTCCGGAGAATTTTTCATGATAAATTGAGCTCCGATCTTACATTCGCAAGGTGGTAACTGAAGATCCGAGCCACTTTGTAACCTCTTTCTCGAGCTTTTGTATTTTTGGCGCTTGTTCCTGGCGCCACGTCGTCCGCGACAGATACTCGCAGTGAAAGATTTATTTCTCTCCCTTCGTTCCACTCTTATTCTCTCCTTTTTTAACCTGAAACGTTCGAGTCATTGTCCGACGTGCCACGTGATCCGGTCACCAGTCTCGATTTCTCGCCGGTTGTCTTCCTGGTTTTTCGTCCCTGCTCTCTCGGAGTTTCTTTTAATTCTTCGTTCTACTTTTGGTCTGGATTCTCTTGGCCCCTCTCGGAGCACACAGTCCGAGGCAGTTTCTTCACGTCTCCTCCCGATACTGCTTTTTTAATTCTCGCCACCCTCCTCGCCGGTTTTTCCTGCCTTATCGTATCATCATTTATCCTCTGTCCTCCGACTTCATAAATCTTCCCCGACTCGCTCGTTCGCGAGTAAATTCTAAACGTCGACCGACCAACGTGAATAACCGGTGCCAGTGTCGATTCTACAGTTTGATTGGCGAGCCGTGAGAGGGTGGGTTCACCACCCTCCCGAGGAATATCATTAGCCGACGCCGGATCGAGAGAATGCTATTTTCCCCGACGAAAGGAGTAAAACGATTGCCAGTAGGCGTGAAACGCCTGGTGGATACCCCTGGTTCATCCTTGAACAGTGAAACTTGGCGCCGTCTGGCAGCGCGTGTCATTGTTTCAAACGTCGGTTGATTATTCGTTCTCTCTCCTTCCTAATTCAGATTCGCTGCAAAACGAGCCACGAAAACGCGATTTCCACTTTCGGACAACGGTGGAACTGGCACGAAACGCTCGCGAAACGAATGTCTCTTGACAATTAGATGTCTCGCTTAACAATACTCGGAGAAATCATGTCGTTCCATTTGGTGGAATGAAAAACTCGGACAACGAGAAAATTTTTTCTAAATGAAGTCAGTCAAACTGACGAGATTTAAGAGGAAAATGATAGAAATTTAGAATTGATAAAGAAATGTGTAAAGAAATAAATAAAAGACGCGTAAATAATAATTCTGAAATGCATAGCACACCCGACGAGTAAAGATTTTTCGCAAGTATAGCCAACGACGAGTGAGATTTAAGGATTGTGTTAATGCAACATTTCAATCGCAACTCTTTTTCATCAATTTATCTCACTAACAGACTGCGAGTTTCTACGTGTTTGTGAGAAATTGAAAACTGCAAAAATATCCAGACCATCATATGTACAACGGATAAAACAATTTTCTATTTAGATTTTCCAATTTTTTTTCTTTTTTTTTTTTATGAATTTCGAAATACACACGTGGAAACTGACGGTCTAATTATCAAATTTTATTTTTCAATCGAGACTCTGAAAATTTTTTCGTAATTACATCTTCCACGTACATTTTACATTCGTTTTTAGTAAACTGCGTATAAATTCATATTTTTTGAGAGTCTAATTAAAAATGTAGAAGCTTGGTAAAAAAATTTCCGTAACAAATATTATACAGTAAAGCGCAGCAATTTTTGCGTCCAAAGGGATTTGCTAACTACCAAGTTCCAAGAAATTGCAGTATTTATAATATTTTACATCCACGAACTTTCAAAGAAGTTCACGTCCACTCTAAAGTTCAGGTGTGTATCTACCAGATTTCGTTTCGCTCGGCGATCCATCTTTCCACTCGAAAGTGTGATTCAAACAAAACGACATAGATATTTTCCAAATAGATGCAGAGAAATTCATCTCACAAAGTGATTCGATTGAAAGCAGAAAGAGATAAAAAAAAAAAAATTAATGGAAATAAACAAAAATAAATAGGACACGTTTACACGTTTATTGATCGCTTTCGGTCGAAGGGCCGAAAGAACTTCTCCCATGCTCGATAAAATAATATTCGGATATTCCTGCGAGTTTTATTGCTGCTGTCTCATTTATTTATAATTGTCGTTGAACGTTATAATTGAGGTCACGCGGCGGTATCGAAATTGGTGAGCTCGGAGAGGCAATCGGGCTAATTATTGCGATATATACTTTTTGTCAATAAAGAGGGGCGGTTGGGAGAATAGTTTGAAAGGTATTCGGAGAGAAGAGAGGAGCGACGAAATTCGCGGTCGGATCGCATACTCGATAATTAAGCCGCAACACGCTACAATTAGTGTTGGCCAATGTGTAAAACGAGTTATCGCCGTGGACTTGGTCCCGGCCGCGTATAGATCATTATTTCCCCGGTGGGTGGCCGAATTCAATTACGTTCGACGAGTCGAACGAGCTCCAACGATTTTTCCCGCCCGCGTTTCCAACGCGACGATGAAAGGAAACAGGAAACAACTATTCGAATCCGAGCTTCCGAATTATTAACCTCGAAACAAGTTGCGAATGCTCTTCCGTTCGGCGCTGAATGATGAGAGCGAGTCCTGAAGGATTGTCGAAAGACCGAGCGCGAAAAAAATGAAACGCTCTTTTCGTCCCTGGATTTCGAAACTGAGTTTGATACCGAGCAGACGGCTCGCGACGAGAGAAGATAATAAAGATACACCTGAAATTCAGCAAATTGTTCAGAAACTTGTCACTGCCAAGCGTTAGCGAGATTCACGCGTGTCATTCTCGACAGTTTTTGCAGGTATAGCCAACTTGCATGATGACATCGCCGTCCTCGTTCGAAGTGTTTCGCCGAATAAATTATCGTTTCGAGCGAGGACTTTGCTTCGCTGACGTTTCGTCGAGACACACTTTGAAATTCTTTTCCATTCCGAAAATCCGAGGATCAGGCGATACGTGCGATACGTCGGAAAAAAAAAGTACACGCAAAAAGAAAGAATCGAACGGGGGAAAAAAAAATATTACCCTCGGAGAGAAAACAAGGATCGAAAAAAGTGGGAATATGTCCCCTGTATATGTATATGTATGTATATATAGAACAGAGTAGCAGAGGACTCGCGTTAGAAATCCGTGTGCTCGCGACAGATACCAGGACGAATCGATATGGATCGATATCGCTCGAATGGCGTGTGCAGCAGGACAGGGAAATTCCCGGTGCATCGATAATTTCAAGAACCAGAGGGCCTCTGCTCGCTCGCGGAAAGTTATTCGAAAGGGTGCACGGAGGAGAAGGGTGTAGGTGGGGGGGGTGGTAGATGGCTGGCTGGCTCTCTCCTTTCGACTGGAATTTAATTTCATTGAAAATCCGACGTCGATGCTTCGACGAAATGAACGGACGAACGAACGAACGAACGAACGAACGAACGAACGAACCAGCGAACCTTCTATCGTAACAGGACGAGGAGGAGAGGGACACGACGTGGTGACGTCGTGGGGCTCGCAGACGCGTTCGTTGCTACTCTGGTCGGACCACGTGGCGCACAGCAGCGTCAGAGAGCACCACGATAGCGGCCGGCAGCCTGCTTCTCCGAAAAATATCGGCCAAAAATCCGGCTCTGGCCTCGGTCTCGCCTCCGCCGGAAATTAAAGATTCAACGAGCCGAGGGTAAATTCGGCGACGGTGAACAAGAAGGCGAAATAAAGGGGAAAAGAGAAGCCCTTGGGGGGGAAGGGGGAGGGAGGAAGGGAGAGACGGTTGGAGCGGGTTGGAAGAAGCAGAGAGGAGGAAAGAGGGAAAATGATACGACGAGGGGTTGAAAATGGAAATCGATGCGCACGGAGGAAGAGAGGAGGGAAGAGAACCGGCGGAGAACGGCGGAGCGCGAGTTACATTTGGCGTCGTTAAGTCGATATCGAGAGGGAGATCCCCGAAGAAAACGTTTTAGGAAGGACGCTGTTCTCTACCCTCGGGGGGGAATGGAAAAACTTTAAGGGCGTGCTCGGGCGCGCGTGAAACACGCCCCTTTTGAGTTAATGCGACCGTGACCTTGGAACCGAGTTAATTATTCGCCTGGCTCTCCTCTCGAAGTCAGAGCGAATTAAAACCGCATTAAAAGCGCTCCCTTTCACCGCGAGATCACCGCTCCCTTTCTCTCTCTCTCTCTCTCTCTCTCTATCTCCTTCTACCGTTGATCTTTCGCTCTTACTTCGTTTTTATTTCTCGTCTCGGATATTTATATCGCGGGCTGAATCAGGCCACGGTAACAATTTCGATTAGAGGGGTGAATACGTATATATTGTGCATGTTTTAGTTACACGAATTTTTACATCGTTATACATCGTTTAGTCTTTAGTTATACAGCTTTTAATCCAGAGAATCCTTGAACGTCGGACGGTTTTTAGCGTGAAAGGCATTTTAACGAAGCCTGTGAATGTGTGCAACAAATTTTGCAATTGCATCAGGTTCGTGGTTGTTCCATTTGCGTTAACTGTTCGAACACAATTGTACGAACTTCAGTGTTGAAACGTATATACTACTTGTCCTGCTCGCGTGCATTGAAAATTGAACTTTTAGCACAGTTTGTCACATTTGCACTCGTGTTTCAAGCGTTCGAACGGCAATTGAAACAATTCTCGATATTCCCGCGTGTATTGCGAACGCTCTTCGTCTCGTTCGGGCGAAAGTCAGCACGACCGAAGGAAAAGAATCGGAGAATGACGAGAGAGTGGCAGCGGCGGCGAGGTTGACAAACTAGTTTGTTCGAGGTAATAAACTGCAAGCCCGCTGTGTGTGTGTGTGTGTGTGTGTGTTTTATAAGCGCGAGGAAGAGGCTCGCCCGTTGCCGCGGACAAAGGAATCTTGTTATTGTTAATTTAGTATAATTTCGCTGGGCGGAGGGGCCGTGCCGCGGCTTAAACGCAACGACGGAAAAAATTAGCACTTGTTATCTGAAATAGTTGGCGCGCCGCGGCGGACGACGTTGGCCCTGGCGTACAATGGGGACAAAGGACAGCGAGAATTTTCAGGGCTCAACGATATTACGCGGCCGTGATTTAATTTCTGATTACAAGGGAAATCCTGCGTTCCCAGGGCCAATGTGTTATCCGTTCCACTTAATTAAATCATCAGGATAACGGCCCTCGACAGTCACATTCCGCCGCGTGACTCGTAATTTACACGATTTATGCAAAAATTGTTACAACGAGAATTACGATTGCACGCGTAAGTTACGATCAAGGGTGCGAACTCTGTCGCATTACGATTCCGCACTTTTCAACGTGTGATCGTGAATCGATCGATTATCTAGATCGGCTGCATCGTTGCGAGTTAGCGGGTATTAACCGATGCCAAACTAATTATCCTCAGAATACGATTACGTTATGTTTTGCTTCTCAAAGGTTTAATTCTCATGAATTTGAATTTTCAATTCGGAAAGGAAAAATAGAAAGAGACTCAGAGCTCTATATTTCATTCTCACGGTATCAGATTATTACGCTCGCACGGAATTATTAACGAATGAGAAGATACATTATAAGCTAAAATTAATTAATAGTATAAGTTCCCATGGAATATTCAATATCGACCGATATTGGAAACATCGTGGTTCGTGACAGGATCTCTCTGCCACTGCGAGATATTTGATGTTAAAAGATTGAAGGTTCGTTAACCACGTTGCGCTGGCAACTGACCGTATTGCGGACCATAACGAGCGACCAAACCGTATACAACAATTCGTCGCTTTCTTTTTGGTGCTCGTCGTCGTTTGGTATGACATCGCTGGATAGAAATTATTGAGAAGTAATAAATTTCTTATTTGTTTTGCCTGGGTTAGGTTACTTAATTATACTTGAAACTGAGAAAGTATTGGATACTCTGGGACCAAAAAATTCCCGACGTTCGTAACATTCCAGCGCAAGACTGTTAAATTACTTACCAAGTCACGTTCTATTTGCTGACCTGCAATTCTATTATACCCTTTCAAAATTCTGTTACTCTAGAATAGCGATTGTTTTTCGACCGTGACCTATAAACCTAAAACCCTCCGAGTTCTCTCGCGTTATGTTGCGCAAGAGGTTGCCCATCTCGTAGCCGATTTCGTAGCACGATCGAATTTCAATATTTAATCTGTCCCGTTTCGCAAGGATATTAGTACCGCTGGGAGCAGATAAATTATATCGCGTCGATGTCGACGGAATCCAGTTCTCCCGAAATCGTGGCGCGTCGCTGTAATGCGGCGGTAATGCAAATTTCAGGAGGCAACGAACGCCGCGAACAATCTCTCTAACGAATTCTTGACGTTTCGCAGGAGGAGTGCGCCTCGATGCTGCAGGATCTCAGCGACAAGATCAACAACAAGCACCACGAGGTCCACACGCACCCGCTGCTCTCCATCTTCAAGATGGCCGAGGTCGAGGTCAAGTTACCGTACAGCAACGAGGTCGGAGGCCTGTCGAGGTCGTCGAGCTTCCTGTTGGTCGCGATCCTCCTGCTGCTCAGCCTGTTTCGATCGGCGTCGACGTGCCTGGTCGCCTCGTGACACGAACGACCCATACTCGTTTCCTATCGAGACCATTGAAAATTCTCGAACGCCTAGAAAAAGCTGCTCGAACGTCTCTGAAAGAGAGAGAGAGAGAGAGAGAGAGAGAGAGAGAGAGTGAGAGAGAGAGAGAGAGAGAGAGAGAAAGAAATAAAAGAAAGAAACCCAGCGAGAATCGCGCGCGATGGCCTTCGTGGCTGTTGGATCATCAACGAACGTCGAAGTCGCAGTTTATTAAACGGGGCTCTAATCTTCGTGCCTCGTGGATCAAACGAGTAGAGAATTTATGCATCGTTGCCCGCGATCGAGGACCGGTGCTTTCTTAGCACCTCAATTAATCACTCAGGTTTGATTTTTTATTTCTTTCCTGTTCTCTGTTGTTTCCTTCTCCCCGTTTATTCTGTTGATTTGTACTTCGAAGATTGATTCAACCCGTTTAGTGCTGAATAACCGGCCACGCCTGAGAAAAGCGCCGAGCACACAGTATGGCGTTTAGAAAATTGTAGAGCTTGCGTTGAAACCTCAAAGGAAAGTAAGTAGACACTGTATTCGTAAATCGTACCTTATCGAAGTGTTCAAATTGAAATTGATTATATTTGAAATTGAAATTTGTAATTACAATATTTTTCGAAAAATCCGCGTAGAAGATTAATTTCGCTTGAAGAACACGGATCTAAAATTTAAATTTAATGATTTAAAATTCAAATTTGATTTACATTTTTAAACGTTTTTCATCGTTATCTTCGCAAATGGCGAGAATGAAAATGCTTTGAAACTTCGGGGCAGCAGCGTGGCGCGAATCGCTGTAGGTGAAACTTTGAAAAGGGGCGAGCCATGTTGGAAGAATCCAATAATCCACCATCGTTAATAATTATTTGTTTCGTTTCTATCATTTCTCTCTCGAACCTACATAGCCAAGCTGCATCAGTTTGGCGCATTTCGCTCGGTCAAAAAGAGATATCTTTGTCATCAGCGCTAAAAGGGTTAACCCATTTATTTGTCCCTCTGAATTTCGTACTTTCCCGTGGGCCGCGAATCGAAGTCGTTTACTCCACGTCGGCCGACCGGTTCCATCGTAACCACGTTCGATCTCTCTCGAAAAGAGCGCACGCGGCGCACACGGTCAGAATTTTTATTGCCGCACGGTGTACAGCGTCGTTCGACAACGAAACAACCCTCTCCCGCGGACGTGGTCAATAATAAGAGGGAGGAGGGATCCCATATGCAGAGAATGGCCGTGGATCCAAACACGTGGCTCCGTCAGCCACTCTCGCTGCTGGATCAGCGACGATATTCCGACGAATCCCGGAAATCCCGGAACGATCTCGGTCATTAGAATCGCGCGCGACATATCTGTGCAACTGGCCTCGAAAGGGTGGATCGACTCGATAACCGTGGCCCCGATTCGAAGGAGGGAACGTATCGGTGATAGTTTTGCCGGATCTCTTCGAGTTTCGAAACGCTGGCTCGCGGTTCGATTCCAACTTTTTCTCCATTTCCCTTTTTTACGTCTCTCCTTTCTTCCCTCCCCCATTAACAGAGGTGCCCGCTCGCGACACGGGCGTAATTGCAAATTTTTCGAAGTCGTCGAACGCGAACGTCACGTCGAAAATTAAGCAAATTTCTCGCATATCTCCCCTCACGAAAGAATTCTTATTTGGTTCGAAGCGGCGAGAGGACGGTGAGAACGGCGTGATCCTCGATCGCGCGCAACGACGAAACGCGCGTGTGTATAAAAGGGAAGCACCGTAGAGTCTGTAAATGAAAACGCGCTAACCTACCATGTAATTAACGTAATCTAGCTGAAGAGAAAAAAAAAACGCGAACGCTCCTCCTGTAATCGGACCATTAGGTGTTTATTAAACGTTGTTCAGAGCTAAAAAATCTAACGGGCGTTTTTTTCAGGCATACCGCAAGAGGCTCGAGTGTGTAGATAATTTGTAGATTGTTATATATAGAGTTGTAACTAAGTAGAATCGATGCGGATGATGACTGAGAAAGAATTCGTACGCGGACGTGTACGAACGTATCGCTTCGAACGATCGAACGTGAGCGAGCGGCTGTCTATTGGCGAAGAATTCTCTTTGATCGATGCGAATTCTTTTGCTATAGATGGAGGATTTGTAGAGTTTACTTCAGAGACTAATTTTGTGCAATCGAAATAATAATTTTAATCGGTAAACGAATCTTTCTCTCGGAACAATTCTCTTAGAATTTCTGGAATACTTTCTAGTTCTATTTCATTCTTGTTTATGGACGCGGAATATTTCAGTCGACGCTAGTCTTTCCAGAGTTTTTTGAAATAGTTTCTTCTAGTTTCACTTGGAACGTGGAATATTTTGGTCAGTATTACTCTTCTTGTTACATATGTAAAATTTCTATTTTTATTTTTATTTTATAAGTTTCATAATCGATAATAATTTTTCTGTCGTACGCCTAGAATTTTTGGAATACCATTCGTTTTCATTTAATTGTTTTTTTTTTTTTTTTTTTACATGTAAAAAGATAATTTCTTACTGTCAGTAGATTTCAATATCAGATTTTTAGTGACAGATTTTCGTCGATAAATCCAGAATTTCTAAACCAGGCCAATCGAGAATTTCTAAATTACATTTCCGTAATTACAGCAACAATGCCGGAATTTCAATTTCAGTCTTCTTTCACGAATGACGGTGACGCTGGTTTCGACGCTCATTTCGCTCGATAATAGAGAAAAGCCAGGGATCCTGCTTGTTTAATTACCAGTTTAGTCAGTGACACGACAAAGCTGACACGAGTCGCGCATTATAGCGCCAGGAGTTGGCGATAATTCGGTCGTTTCGTGAATGGTACGCGAGTACGTGCGCGAGAGACAGCCGCTCTCGAAACGGTCGATTTGTCAGCGGACAGGAGAGAAAGAAGCGGGAAACAGGGGAAACTTCTAAACAGCTTCCCGGACGCGTGACGTTTACAAACGGCGCGGAAACACACGACCTGAAATTATTCAGCGGGAAAAACTCCTCGTTCCGCTCGTCGGCTCGATTATAATCTCCCCGTGGCTGGCCAAACTTTTCGCACGAAATGGGGCGAATTTTCGCAAAATTTCCCAATTGTCTCGCGCGAAACTCGCGACACTTGTCGCAAGATTCCCTCCCGATCGGCGAAAGAAAGTCAGAGATTCGAACTAATCGAGGAAAGTAGCCAAATCAATAGAACGAACACCAACTTTGTACTTTTAATGTCATTTGAGTTATAATACATATAGAGAGAACAGTGTTTCCATTATTAACATATAAATTTGTTATGAAATGATACGTTGATACATAAATTTTTACAAGTAATACAGATTAACATTGGATATTTCATATACATGTATTTTTATATTATGTTATAATTATAATTCTGTATATTTTTGCGGTTTCAAATTTTTCATGAACGCATAAGAAACTACAATCTAATTACGAGCAATTTTCAATATTGTAATTATATAATTTTCAGTAATAATATAAAATATGTATATACCAAAATATGGGATAATATTTTTATTAGGGAATGAACAAAAACTGATTTTATTCTTTTCACTAATCAAAACATTTCGGCTGGAAAATTATAAATTATAATTAGTAGCAGTAATCTCACATCCAACTATCTGACTTTGTACCAACGTATTTCTGCTTTCCACAATTAAGCGTTTATGTTTGACGTAAAGTTGAAAACACGATATTCTGCTGTTTAAACAAAAATCACGCAGGTCCACAAATATTACGAAAAGAAATAATAAATAAGCACAAATAAAAGAAAAATGACTAAAAATGTCAAAGATAGTTACAGACGTAAAAGTATTAAAAAAATATATTAAATAATAAAATTAAAAAAAACAAAAGACACGACACATTCACTCACACAATCGTCGGAAGTTTCTGAACAGCGGAAACACGTAATAGCTATAGGCTATTTGTCAGATTTTTAGGCTACTTACCTCTATTTCGTTCATTTTCCTCCAGATTTTCCGCGAGACGACATAAAGCAAAGGTTAATTCGGAAACAAAAGGTTCGAAAATTATCACGGCCAAAGAATGAGAGAGAGAGAGAGAGAGAGAGAAGAGAGCTTTAGTTTGCCGCGTGTCAAGCGGGAAAACGCGGCTCGAGCTCAAGGGGAAAAAAGGAGGCTTAAACGAGACAGGCGCTTCTTCTGTTCCAACGTACGAATACGTGTTCCACGTTAGTCACGATCGCGAGATAAAACGCGGGAAACGGAAGGGGAAGCCGACGAGCCTTCGGAGCGAGGATGAAAAGGAACGACGGTCTGAGAATGAAAGAGATTCGTCAATTTAGCAGAATTAATTGTGCGTGCGTTCGCGCGCCAGTCCGTGTAAAGAAAAGAAGCGTGAAGAGGTTCGAGGGAGATTCCGGCTCGCGTTCGTTCGAAACAAAAGACGTGTTCCTCGTACCAACAAAAGATGTACAGTGGTTCGAAACCGAAATACTTTTTCTTCGATTCAAAATCTTTCGCGTGTCTTTAAAATATTTCTCGACCGAACGACGATGTATTATTCAATTATGGACCTTGAGAATCGATACTGTTTTAATTTAACATTTTTTTCAATGATGATGTACATTGGTACAATTACGATTAATTAGCATTCTCGAATTTTGAAACACGTATTGCAAAAAGATAGGGCAGGTTAAACTTGGTAGCTGCAGAAAAATGGTCTGTCATAAGTCGCTGTATTTGAAAATGACAAGTCTTTTGCGCCTGTATCGCAAGAGTCATCGTTTATTTCTCACTATCGGAATACAGTGATTCTTCTTTCTATTTCTTAATACATTTCAAAATTTTTCCTTCTACCAAACTTGCTACTCAACACCAAGGATTACTCTTTCCGCGAAAAAAAAGCATACTCATTCTTCGTTCGTTTCCAGTTAAGTTTCAAGTTAAGTTTCACAAAAATCCAAAAATCTGTCTACAAAATTCCGGCCTAACCTTTTCGAAATACCGCCCTGAAAATATCTTTGAACTCGACGAACAGTCGCGCCGTGAAACTCGCTTCAAATTTAGATAAAATAATTTCCTTGTCTGTCAACAAATTTTCCACGACAATTGGCCGAAATTGGCTCTTCTGCGAATCTCGTTAGTCAACGTTTCTCACTCCCGGGAACGTTTTCGAGTTTTACTCCACAAAAATTACAAGAAGCGTCGCGTCGCCGCCGCGGCGAAAGTCGGCGAAACGCGTCCGCGCAATTAGTGGAATTTCGACGGGACGAACGTGTGCCGGATCGTAGGTACGTGACGTGGCTATCGGCAAAGCAATAATGTATAAAGTTTACGATCCACGGGCACGTCGCTCAAAAACGGGTGGGGGAGAGGTGTGTTTGGGGGTTGACGGGTTATATAGCCAGGGCGAAATGTATAAATGTCACGTTATACATAACACGCACGTAGGAGAAACCGTATAATAATTGTAACGCGTATATATGTTAATTCGCGTCGAAATTCTCGGCCCTGCCGGGGCGAGAGGAGGGAGGGGGAGGGGGAGGGGAACGAACGGCTGATAATGTTCCATCGCGATCGAACGTATGAAACGAACCGGGGAAGGGTGTAACGACAGATCTTTTACCTGTGAGAACGTAAAACGATCGATTCTATATCGGAGTTTCGAACAGTTTGGAAGAAACTGAAGGAAAACGAAGAATCAAGCGTATATGTATGTGTGTGCGAGAGCGTACGTGACTATTTTCACGAAGCACGGAAGATTTCATCGGCTTGTAAAATACTTTTCGCGTTTGTTAATTCATTAAGGGCCAAGATTGCGTTGATGCAACAACATCATCGATCAATTTGTATCATCAAATTCGGATTTACAATTTCGTTGCTAATAACGATCAGCTAGATTGCTTGACAGTGATTGTATTAAACGGCGGTCGTTGCACGATTGAAAAGTTATTGTTAAATGACTTTGGAACAACATTGAAACAGCCGCTCTTTAACATGTATCGAAATAGTCTACGTACAAATCATCAGTTTCCAAACGATAGATTTGTACAGTTATGTTTCTGTCTAAACAGAAATCAATATTAATTTTGACAAAGAAGAATATTGACAAGTTCGATTGTTCTAATCGAGTCTGTCAAATTCATATTCTAATAAAAAAAAAGAAGAAAGAAAGTTAAAAACAAATGTTACAATTCCATCCACGATGAAGATATCGTACAGAATATTTGCGATTGTGACAAGAAATTAATATCTTTTCATCGTTATTTCTTCTGGATTCGACAGTTTTACAAAATTTGAAAGGAACTGAAATATTCGTGATAAATCATTCTTTGGTCCTTAATGGGTTAAGAAGAGATTCTAAAGTTCCCTCGGTGTTGTAACGGGGGAACGGATGCACAAATTTACGTTGGTTCTATCTATCGTAGCACACCGAGAGTCGGAGTTGCACCAAACACGCACACGACTCGCGATCGTTCCCGTGTTTCTACGCGATTTACGTTCGGCACGATTGTACATGTAAATTGTAGCCTCGCGTATATATTCGGCAGCTACGTGAGAGGGCGAGACTCGTGTGGCCTAACTGCGTGTGTGTCTCGTATGCTTTCGATGTTACTTTCGTCGTTACGCACACTTCTGTGCTTCGTGAGAATCGAGCGAGAACCTAACCCAAACCCGATGGAAATCCGATGGCGATCGTCGAGGACGAACAGAGGTGGAAAATAACGAGTTCGTGTGCCGGATGTTTAAAACGAAGTGGAGAGAAGTGGACGAGGGATAAGTTGTTTCTTCCTATAAGTTACGCTCGTGGGTCTTCGTATGACGGGCCGATTCTACTTGCAGTAGAGATCTCGTTGACGGGACTCGACGTTCCGACAAACATATCCGTTAAACAGAGGAGTTGCTCCCGTTATATCGACACTTTGTACAGACGTTCGCCGTTTTTATTTCGTTCGCTCCAAAGAAACGTACGAAGACTCATAGGGAATCGATTTACAAAAGAGAGCGGCGGCACCGTTGTTTTTGCAGTTGTTTTCGAGGGAAAGCTCCGAGAGCTTCGCGAAAAAAGAAGCGATGGCAATAATTTATGGAACGAACGCCAAAGCGCAAAGAAAAAAACAGACGTGAAATCGCGAGACCGATCCGAGCGTCGTTTCGAGACAAAAAGCTCGTACGAGCGTCGCCTCGTGGACGACACGAGGCCGACGAAAAACAATTCGTGAGAAAAAGAAGACACGATGGTTCCAATCGAACATATCAAGGCCTCTTAGAAGTGGCCAGCCAATAAGCGATTTATTTCACTGGTAGCTTCAGTTTTTTCGATGCTTTTTTCGAACGTGAGGATTATGAGAACAAAAAGAAAAAAAAAAAAAAAAAAATGAAGAAAACACACAAAAGTGGCCCGTTCGCGCTCCCGTTGCCATTGCTACAGGGATTTCTCCGCGACAGACGAGCGATTCGACACGTTTTCTGCCGATGAAACGCGCTATTTTCTTGCGATCCTTTTTTTTTTCCTTTTTTCTCTCGTTTCTCGTCCGATCGAGTAAAACTCGGTCCGAATTTTCGCCTACGGCAAATTTACCGACCGAGTTCGAAAACCGCCCTAGATATCGTCTAGGGGAAAAGCTCTGCGAGGAGAAAATACCTGAACATGGCAACACTGTTACCGGCATATCGACGCCAATCGCTACGTTTCAAAAACTGATTGCGGATGTATCAACGCGAGGCGAGAAACGCTACAAATGTGGCAGGGGTCAGATATCGATTTTCCACGCGGCACTAAACCGCGTGGTCCTCTCTTATTCGATTCCTTAGCTAGTAAGTAAGCTCACTGAAAGCGTTCCTGTTTTACCAACGGCGAGAAACTGGTATCGTCGGCCCCAGTACCTACCCTGCTTTAGTAACTAGTTTCGTGGAGAACTACCTCATTCTTGGTACCGTGACCACTCGGTACCGACACCAAGCTATGTCAACCTTTCGCGAGTTGTTTTACCATTCATCGGTTATTACACTGGTGGAGGGTATGTTAAATAATTTTTCCAACGTTACACTTACTCGATTGACATCGTTTGAGCGCTTGTATATTGTTACTTGAGTTCTTAGAGCGCGTGTATATTTGTTACTTTGTCTCGTTACCAATGCGTCGCGACAAGAGATGCTAAACTCTGCGTTCTGTTATATCGCGACTCGTTACTTGGAACACTTATATCTCTTGAACGAGTGTAGACTCGCTGGTATCGGTAGACAGATTTAGAAACGATTTCCTTATCGTTTGCTTTCGTTATTACGAAAAATAATAAATAACATGCGACGAGATTGAATAACAAATCCGTACGCGCCTTTAGATTTCTTGCAATTGGTACATTTGTTTGAGAGACGGTCCGATGATCGTTCGATCTCCGAATGGTGTCAATTCGCGTATGCCTCCTACGGAAGACGATAATTCGCCGTTGGTAAAACAGAACGAAAGCTCAACCTCTCCGACTACACACTTAACACTTACTAAACGCGCGCAATTATACATATATACCCGTGTGCGTATATACATATACATAATATACATATATATATAATATATATACATATATTTTATTACTTGAAACGCACTCTGACCCCGGCCACGCGTGTAATATAAAACGTACGGTTACGTAACGTAAACTTAAGTAGCGCACCATTCAAAATGCTTTCACCCTTCCTGAACGACACACGTAAATCCTCGTAACAGCCGTCGAGGACCTCTCGTCTCGTAAGCAGCCAACATTCAGTCAAACGTACGTACGCTTACGGATGGAAAAAAAGATGAGCCGACCACGTCCCATCGACGTGTGAGCGCGTTAAGCTCTCTAATAAATTCACCTTCCCTCCTTCTAACGGAATCAAAATGATCGTCGCCATGTATAAAAATTGTAATCGTCTGAACCGCCGCCGGTTTGCCGATTCGCGAATCGAATTTTCGACAAACCGCTCGGCAAACGAGTGGCCAACGACGGTGAAAATTACGGAGACCGAGTGTACGTCGGCGCCACTTTTTCCATCGCGTGAATATTTAACGAACTGAGATGCTTGCGAGACGCTCCTTTCAGAGGAGGTCACTTTAGAAGGCGTGAAAGTGGGACGTCGCTTTCAGTAGATCTCTCTCGGCTCGCACGCGGAACAGGAAAGCAGACTAGGCGGAGAGTATAATAAAACTAAGGGGGACGACGGTGTTCTGGCTGTCCCGTGGTGTACTCGAAAGCAACGTAACCGCGTGCACGAGAGCCTGTTGTCCATGTGTGTGTGTATGCGTGTGTGTGTGTGTGTGTCCGGAAACCCTGTGTATGATGACCGCTTTCTGCTTCGATCCAACGAGATGCCGGAAGGAAGATTAATAGGCTAATTGTAAGCAAACCGTAACCGCGATTGATATTCCGACCTGACAGCGTAGTCGTTCGCTCGGCTCGACGCTACCGAAAAACACGGAGAGACGATGGCTACGCGTAGATTCCTTCAAATTCATCCCTGAAAATCATCCCTGAAAACGTACATCGAATGTTAATGGAACAAAAAGAGAGAGAGAGAAAAAAAAAGAGAAAGACATCAAGTGATTCGCCGTTTGAACCGCGGGGGTGTCCTCGAGAGAATCTCTACTTGTAAATAACAAATGGACGACGGTGATTATTGGTAATTTGCACCGTAATTCTACCGTAGTTGCTAATGGACAACGATAATGGCGAATAATCGGGGCGGAACGAACAAATTCCTCTCGGTCAACGGAATTCGTAATCGATAGCCTGGCTGCGTTAGACCGTGGATATTTATGCAATTTCATGTTTTCCGGAAAGGATGGGGGGCGGGGAAAAAACGAAATGCAAGTAGAGCGTTATTTCACCGGTTGAATATTCACCGGCGAGGAATGTGATGTTTTAAATGCTTTGTACGTTTCCCTCCGTGTTGTTTGCATTGCGTTCGTTTTCCGCGTCTTCGTATTTCTCACAATTGCATAAAGATCCGCAGTCTGGATACGAGTCGTTCAGAAGCTGCATCGATCAAAATTACGTGAATTAAAATACAATGAAAAACGACGATTTATCCAAGTGTGTCACAGAAGTTTATTATTTACGCTATCTCTCCTCGCGATTGGTAAGTTTAAAAAAAGAAAATAAGATTTCTGTTGTACAGTCGTTAATAATCTCTGCGAGATTGATCGGTGACATGGTTTCTGAGAAGCTCGTGCGACTTCAAAATTCTTTAGTTCGCGGGAAACACGAGGAAAGAACATATGGGTGGGAGACAGGACATCCCTTAGATTTCGCAAAACATCAACAACCCCTCTCGACTAACCCTCTAGCGCGATACCGATGTAACGTTGATTGTATATACCTATACATAAGTATACATATACATATATATATATAAATATATATATATACATATGAACATACATAATATACATATACACGAAGGTACGCACGCGTACCTAAATCACCTAGAAAAATATCGGACGTAGTTCCTCGAGCTGCCATCGTCGTCGAATTTCGGTCATTATCGGTGGTGCCTCGATAGCTTCCAACGAGTTGGCGAACAATGGCCGTTCGAGGAACGCACAGGCCGCTTAGAAAATATGCGAGCAAGCCATCAAGACAAACGGGGAAACGAGGAAAAAACCAAAAAGAAGAAGAAAAAAAAACAAAAAGAGAGAAAAAGGGAAAAAAAGAAGAAAATAGAGAAAAACGACGAGAAGTACGAATATTAACGAAATAAACGACACACCGGTGCGGATGGCGTGGGTGTACGATATAGAGTGAAAAATAAAAGAGAGAATATTCAAAGTGGAGGGTGCGTGAGCGTGCGTGTGGACGATGCGTACAAGAGCGCGAGTACTTGTTACAATATTATTATACTGACGACTAACGAGTTGCCGAGGCGTT
This sequence comes from Frieseomelitta varia, assembly GCF_011392965.1. NCBI lineage: Eukaryota > Metazoa > Arthropoda > Insecta > Hymenoptera > Apidae > Frieseomelitta > Frieseomelitta varia. Next base: position 139,006 of record NW_025110057.1, on the reverse strand, counting down.
GGTAAATAAATACGAACGGGTCCTCCCGGGCCTCTGAAATTATAAAAGCTCTGTCCGAGTTTCTGTATTCTTTTCTCCTCCTCCCCGCTTCCTCGAAGACGCTTGTGCATTAATTAACGTAGTTAGTGACATTCTTTTTATGCGTCGAAAATTATAGAGCTGGATGAATCTTGGTGCACAGTGGGGGGACAAAGGAATTTTTTATATATTTTATATATATTTTATATATTACATTATATTTATTTTATATATTTTATATATTACATTATATTTATTTTATATATTTTATATATTACATTATATTTATTTTATATATTTTATATATTACATTATATTTATTTTATATATTTTATATATTACATTATATTTATTTTATATATTTTATATATTACATTATATTTATTTTATATATTTTATATATTATATTATGTTTATTTTATATATTATATTATACTTATTTTATATATTTTATATATTTCATATATTTTTTAGCTGTAACTTGTCAGAAATAATAGCACTGGACATTTAGTAGTGAACGGTAGTGGATAGAAGAATTTTTTAGATATGTTGTTAATAGTTTTAAGTTGTCAAAAATGGGTTACAGATGAAAGAAAGTTTTCGATATTACTGTAGCGGCAGTAATTTATTTTCTGAAGTACACTTTACATTTTATTCGTTTGCATTGCTCTCGTCAACTATAATTCTGTTTTCTAAAAATCCGCTACGTCTTCTTAGCACTTGTTTCTCAATTCATTAAATAATTCATCATAACATTCTAGATATTCCAAAACTCTGAAAATTTCATAAAATCATGAAATTCAGATGAAAGACATAACGATCAAAAAGATATTAGATGGAATTTTCTCTCACAGCCCATGTATACTATAATGTGCCAATACGAATCGATTAAAAAGAACTGCAAGCGAAACGTTGATCTAACTTGATAGATCAAATTCCTTTTTATCTGTCACTATATATCTGTGGTATAAACTTCACAATCAAGAAATGAGATACACATATAACAATGTTCTAAATTCATACTTTTGCAGATGTAACTGGAAGAATGAAAATCCGGATAGAGAATTGTCTCGTCTGTTAAATTTCATACAAATGCATGGAAATCCGCAGTCTGCTCTGCAACCTATCGATCCCTATTTCAACGGGAAATGAAATTTAATTCCATTCTATCAGTCTTCAGAGCTGCATTCAACTCTCGTTGAATCAACTAGTCTTGAATCTATAGATCGGGCCAACCGGTCGGTAGCTAATGAATGCGTCTTACCGGCGAAAGTTTGTCGCGGACATTAATTAAATCGTCGAGCTGTTTGCAGTGAGCACACACACACACACACACACACACACATGATTGGGACAGTCTGTTCGCACGTTAGTCTCGGTCGTGCCTTGGCAAAACACCTCGGCGAAAACAGTGACACGGTGAAATTGAATGTTGAGGGCAGGCAGCGCGATATCGATATCGCGCGGGCCGGCCGCGGATCGATCGTCCAATTTGGACGTGCGTCCACGCGTGCACGAACGCAGACCGCAAACGCATATAGGTCAAACGCAAATGCAAACGCGAATCGGTCGGCCGCGGGACGCCTGAATGAAATCTGTAACTGTGCCACACCTAAGGATTCCTCTTGGTTAAAAATACTCGCGGAGAAACGCGATGAATCAGAGTGATTTTTCTCTTTCTTTCTTTCTTTCTTTCTTTCTTTTTTTCAGGACAGAGAAACTTCCGTTTTCGAATTCCTCGCGGTCCAAGGTCCGCCATTTCGTGAAAAAAGAAAAAAAGAGAAAGAATCATTCGTTAACTTTGACCTTTCAGTCATTGGGAATTGATAATTAAGACCGATAGAATAGAAAAATTTTTTTTCGTGAGGATTTAGAAACGTGTCAAGAGTCTTGGGAACAGATGTTGCATTTGTTTTAAACTATTGGAACTATTAAAACTATTTGTTTTAAACTGAAACTGTTAAACTATTTAAACTATTTGTTTTAAACTGGAACCGTTAAACGAAAGTTTGTACTGGAAAGTGTTCTTGCATTAGTAATTACATATACGACATAATGATTTTATTATTTGCGATAAATAAATATTAAGTAAAAGTAAAAAGCGTTTTAAGACTTTCAAACAAGAATGTAATTGTTATCTTAGTCGACAGACAGGATACGGCATTATACCTTACGTTACGTAGCATATCTTAGCTCATTTTAATGAACATGAAACAACCTATCAAAAAAATACACAGGAACGTGTATTATACCTCTCTGTGATCATTACAATCCTCAATAATAATCATATAACGTTCAGTAATAATAATAATTTCCAACCGGTTAAAGTTTGGATCAATTATTATGCTGCATTTCACACTAAATTACAAACTAAGTAGAGTTTAACATTCTACTATATATATTAATTTCTTTCTCCTACGCTGTACAACGACAGACACCATACTAAAACGAAATAATTGATATTAAAAGTATGCTCATTATTTTGCAAAATTTCTATTTATTTGACACACTAGGATCTGTATATAAATATATATAAATATAAATATATATTTATATTTATATTTATATTTATATTTATATTTATATTTATATTTATATTTATATTTATATTTATATTTATATTTATGCATAAACAACCACAGTCTGATCTTAATAATCGAACGTCGTTGCACAAAATTATAAAATGTCCCATTATGCGACACAGACAACATGCATAATCATAAACAGTTGTTACAAGCGCCCGAGAAGTTTCGCGAGCTGCTTCAGACGAAACTGACCAAACCGCGGAAATGATCTTACATTGCTTGCAGAACGCGCCGTGGAATTTATAAAACGTCCGGTATGCGTTATAACCCGGTAACATCCCTCTTACGATTCTGTTTGACGCGACCTCACGACTAGGCCAGCTTAACCCCACTTACCCCTCGGCTGCTCGCCGAGCGGCGAGAGGATTTAAAGGTATATTTCAGCGTGCGAGCATGTGGCTGCTGCCACTCTGTACACGCTTAACCGCGCGAACTGTCAAAACACCTGCTCGTCCAATAATTGGATTCGAGGGGGTTAGACGAGCACGTTCGTCCGCGATCTTCTTCCATCCCCTTTCGCCCATCTTACCTACTGGGTAATTTCTTTCAACACATTTATTGACCACGTACTGGCCGCGAGGATGACTGCGAGGTTGGCTGCGATTCGGTGCTCTAGTTTGTTACGGTGGACAGACGCATGAAAGCAAAATACATGCAGACGTGTCGATCGTATCTACAGCAGAACTACGTTTGTATGAATTTGTTGGAGTTCGTGTAACAGCCGTTCCATTTCTCCTTGGTGATTTTTCGTCTGTATATAATAGGTTAACTCAGGTTCGAATAAATGGACTCGCGACGAGCGCGAGTTCGAATTTAATCAGATATCGATGAGAATTTAGTTTAAGTAGTTTAGTTTCGCTGTAATATTAGTTTAGTTCATCACAGCAAAACTGTAATAGACTGCATTAGTGTTAGTAGTTTAGTTTAGTTTAATTTAGTTTTGCTGTAATAATAAAAACTATGTAGGTAACGTAATTAGCAAGGAAAGGATGATTTAGGTGAAACTTTATAAGCTTGCAAGGAAAGTTAACAAGAGTAGATTTTATATTTTTTTCATCGTGGTGATTCAAGTGTAAGGGATGAAATTACCCTCTAAAGTTTGACTCTTTAATACTATAACAGTCAATGGTATTCTCGTCTAAGTATGTAGTACTTTCGTTTTTTTTTTTTTTTATTAACAATTCCGTTATAAATAGACAAGAGTCATAAGTTGTCAACTCGTTGAGTACTTTAACGTCAAATGAAAAGCACGTAACACATTAAAAATGTAAAACACATTCAATGTATGTTTTCTTCGAACCTCTAACGAATAAATTAATTATTTTAAGCGTCTCAGATTATGCACGTGGCTTATCTTTAGTGAAAATTACTTTCCTAAAGTACCCATTCGTTATGGTGTTGAAAGTTTATTTGGCATAGAGATAGAAGGAAATATTTCTTCTTTATCAAACATTGAGATATTTCCAATATGTTAGAGTACTAAAATCAACTCGTCGAAGAAATAATGATTTATCAACTCTCCTCAAACCTGAAGCTAACAAAGTTTCGTCCGGCTCTCAGCTTTCTCTTCTTCAAAGTATTCGCCTTTTCAGCTGCCAACTGTACACAGAGAGACGAAAACAAGACCTCGGTCTTCCCGATGGAAATAAGAACCAGGAACGATATTCACGAAACAACAACGAATCGATTGTTGAGCGTTCTGTTGAAACAAAAGAACGGTTGAAACAAAACGATGGGTAAACTGACGCAAGAAGCGATCAAAGGATGATTAATCAGGATGTTTGCAAGTTGAACGACCGCGTAAATCGTGCGGTCCAGATTCCGCGCTGGAGAGAAAGGCCGGTTTCTATCAAAATAGACCGGTGCTTTTTTTTTCACGCTGCGAGCGTGACGTGTCTTATAATTAGTCTGGGCGGCAAATAGAGCAGACAAGGGCGAAACAAAGCCGCGGTGAGTACGCACAACGACCGTCTAAATCAGCTCGATAACCAGTTGAAAATATAGAGATTTAATTCGACGTTCGAATCGAGTGAGTCAGATCTTGAGAATCGGCTATTTTCGGCTGACGCAGATCGCGCCACGAGAGTTATTCTCGTTGTTCGCGAGTAATTGAAGATCTCGGTGCAATAACCAGAGCTCCAAATCTTGAAAGTTCTGGGAAATTGAAAAAAAAAGAAAAATAAAATCGAATTGCACGCAGCTCGTTTGTGCAGTGACGTCGATATTTTGAACTTGGAAAGATATAAGAAACGACGCTTGTTTTTTGAAAAATCAGTAAATTGTTTTAATAACTTAATACTGTAGACTTACTCAATACTGTACTGTTGTAAATGTTCATCCTCGGTTGGAATTTCAGTACATTGATCTGAACTTGCCTGATTCGAAATATTGGGAATTAATGAAAAATTCGCAGGATTAAATTAGATTGTTAGAAAATGAAAAAAAAAAAACGAACAGCTGAAGGTATAAATAAGAAGTCTAATTCATAAGCTTTGTTATTAATATTTTTTACACAGATACATATTTCAATATCTTTTAACAGATACAGGCTGCTTCGGATCATTGATTTCCCTTTATTCGTAAAGGACGTATCCGCGTGATTTTAAAAGTAAACAGTGACAAAGTACCAAAAGATGTTTAAAAAATAAATTTAGTAAAGTTTGGAAGCTGCAGAGATTGGACAAGTCCAAATTTATTATAAACGTATTAGACTTGTTTTATTCCATTTTTATAAAACTTTAACAGGTACTAGAGCTACTACTCGAGAAAGAGGAGGAATTATTCTCGTTTCCAACTATAATATTTTTCCCCGAAGCGAAGTAAAAAGTACTGCTTAATCTTCGTGAAGAAAAGATAACCGGTGTTTGAACGTTCTTGATAAAGAGGCGTCCAATTAATCGGGAATAATCGAAGAATCGGTCAGAGGAGTCGATCGATCGGATCCGCTCGGAAAACCCTCTTCGTTTGTACTTGCGCCTCCGGTGAATCTCATTAGACCAGGAGGGGTATCGATACTCGCATGTACGCTCGACACAGTCGCGTGTGTGCCATAACTGGCCACGTACGGATATTTATATCCAATAACAGCCATGTGTGCACACATGCACGTTGCACGTGTGGACGAACATTTCACTGGTGGCGAGAGAATGTACCAGTTATTACGGGGACGGGATCGTGCCATGTTTATTGAAAAATTAAGCACGACAACAGTGTTGTCGATGTGCACGACGTGTTGAAATAATTAGAAAGACTGAAACAAATCCAGACTGAGTTGTCCTAGTTGTTGACTGTTGCGAGAAACATGAAATTGACACATCTGCTACTAGAATTTAACAATCGGATTTATAGATACTGATAACACAAGAATTATACTGTCTCGGAAAAAGAAAATTAAATCGATTTCGTTTCTGGGACTCAGTCGAGTTCATTTCCAAGTTACTTCGTCAGAAACTGGTGCTTCGGAAACACTATACTTTCCTAGAAGGTAACACGCGTTTATTACTAAAAATTATTGAAATTTCACGGCTTAACCAACCGTGCACGCGAAATTTCGAGCGAACTTTGACATGATCAGCGTCAGATGATCCAGCCAAGCGGGACGTTTATGTTCGCAAGGTGGAAACTCGTCTTGCACAGCTCGCGAGGATGGATACGAAGTTCTTGAAGCGCGGAGAGACGACGAGGATTTTATTAGCTCGCTTAGCAGGTTCAGAAGACTGAGAATCTGAGTACGCAGGGGTCGATTCGTCGGTTTCAGATTCGATCGTCTTACCGAAGATCGCGTAAGAAACAAGCCTCAGAGCGTAAGAAACTAGCAGCGGCCGCTACTGTGTTGCACTGTATTCGCCTAAAATAGAGCGGCCGAGTATTCTGTTCGCCATTAGTAGCGAACAGGAAACGCGAATACGTTGAATAGCTTGTTAAACATTCCCCCTTTAAATAGAATCTCTTTGAGCCTTCGACGCACTATTCGGATGTTCCATTTGCGGTGGACCATCCGGTATAATGCTGAATGCATTGATCAGCGCGTTTCGACGTTTATGGTGCCATCGATTCATTTGCCTAACAAGGGAATTGGCTTGCGGGTTCAGATACCCGTTATCATAAACTGTCGCACGATGAAAGCTTGCAAAATGTGTCAAACTTTTGAACAAAATTTTAAAGAAAGACGTTATATATATATTACATTATCCGGTATTTCGTTTACTTGCAAGAAGGAAAGATGAATTACGGCCATTTGTTGCAATTAAAAATTAATTCAATGTCGTTCGTATAAATAGTTCGTTTGATATTCTTGCAGCGAAGTAGCAAGTGGAGAAAATTTTTAAAAAATTGCTAATGTTACTTTCAAGAGGGTCAAAATTGAAAGATTGAAAGTTGATTTTCCACTTTGAGTATTTGGAATTGAACAAATGTACATTTGCACATTTGTTTAAATACATATTTATCACATATCTTGTTCCATCCATTTACAATACTAATGACGTTTCGAAATGTTTTCTACAACACTTTCCAGAATCTACTACATTTTCCGATCGAATCCTTCTCGATTCGATCGTAATTTCTCTCTCACGCCGAAATTCGTAATTAATCGTAAGTAATACATCACGAGGTTCTCTTTGTTTTTTTTTTTTTTTCGAACTAATAAAACTAACGAGACGTCGAAAGTTCCGCAAATGATAGCAATGCGTAATGCACGAAAATGCATTTCGCATCATACCGTTCTCCTCTCCGATCGGTATAAAACTCTCGACGTTGCGAAAACTTTCACCGAAAAAAAAAAGGGGGGGAAAAAAAAACAATCGCGTCCTCGTTGCTCCAATTGCTAGCACGCCAGCTACTATACCACGGCGCGGTATTACGTCCGTTACGTAATTACAAGCTACGAGTAACGAAAGCAAGCGGCGAAGATTTAAAAATAAAAAGAATAAAGAAAAATAAAAAATCCGGCGGTGTCTATCAAATATACCGAAATATACCGAAAAGAATAAAAAAAAAAAAAAAGAAAAAAGGTGGTAGAGTTTCCAGTGGTACAGCGCTACGGAAACGCGGACGAATGAACCGGGCGTCGTGGCTCTAGCCAACTATAGCCGTATCTCGTGCCGGGACACGAGGTTCGCACAGGTCTCTGTCTCTCGGCGTAACGCACACACGAAAACGCCTCGGCCGTCCCTCGGCACAACGACGTGCACAGCCGCTTCTCCACAAACACGCGCGAGAGTCGCGCACAATGTTGGACAACATTGGTTAGGTAGGTCCAGTAGAGCGTGAGCACGTCTACCACGATGAAAGAGAGTAGGGCTTAATCAGTTAGTCGATAGGCAAATTGGCTTAGAGGCAGCGACCGACAGGGTGGTTTACAGAACCAGCAAGCCCCGCCAGTGGCCAGTGGCCGAGTGGCGAATCAACCCTTCGCCGATAAGAGTCGCGCCCCGTGTGTCCCCGATCCTTGCTGGGGTTTCCTCGACGCGATCGCGCCCCCGAGAATTCCCACAAAATTGTGAATTTCGCACAGGCAACACTGTGCAACGACACTGTGCGCGACGCGTACTCCTCGTTCTGTTCTCCGAGCTTGTTCTCCATCGCGTGCATTACCGATTTACCGCGTATATACGCGAGCCACGTTTCACCGTTTTTGCCAAAGAGAAACGCGTAACACAGAGATTTTTGGTAATGATCGTTCACGGATCGGGCCGGTTGTCGCTGATCGAAGCCGCGTGTTTAGCCCATCGACTTTGATGGATATTGGAGGGAACTTCCGGCGGATGTGGCTGCTGGGTTGATAAGCCGGTTGTGCGCTATCGCGATAAGGAGTTGTGGAGCGGTCGGGAGAGGATTCGTAGTGCGCCAGCTGCTCGATTGGTCAAAGAGGATCGGCACGGTAGAATGTTCAGCTGATCGGTAAGTCTCACGGTTGACGTCGTGGCTTTTGAAACTTGCCGGTTCGTTATCCTGTCCAAGAATGGTGATCGAGCTATCACGAGTGACAGAAGCGCCGGGGTAATATTCAAATTCCTGGCCTGGATCGGCGGCGAAACGTATGGCCAAGGGAAATTCCGTTTCGATTCGACCAACTCTCGCTTCTGATTTCTCGCTTGATATTGACGTTCGGGATATTGTCGCGTAGACTTGCGATCGATTGCGGGGATTTCGCAAGTGGATTTTAGAAGAATCGGAAAGAACTTGCTGGTGGATTAGCGCGAAAGAAGAACGGCGAAGTTTGAACAACGTTGGGAAACGAGCCTCGACCTAAATTTCTCCGTTTCGCGGCACCGATAGAACGCCGTGGCGACGAGGGTTTCCTCGCCGAATTATGGGAGTTTCCTTTCTCTCTCGATTGTTTACGTTCCATCACGCGTAACAACAAGATCATTAGTGACCACTATTAGATTTTTCAATGGATGGATACAAATATAACATTTTACAAATTATTATTTATCATTTTGTGAATTCCTTCTTGTCGATTCATATTACCAAATTCGATTCTTTTTAACGTCCTATGAAGTTCCACCGATTCGATTAATATTCATTACTAATAACCTTCATCTTCTACAGTTTCACGAAATTTCAAGAAACTGACACATTAATATAAAATTATTAGACACTTTTATACAAATTCGCGCTGTTGAAACTATAATTGAATGAATAGAAAATTGTTGAACAATTGTAGAAGCCATTATTCTATTTCCTCTAAACGTATAAAAATCCGCAATTCAATTGTAATTAGTTACTGCCTGATCTTTTGACAAACTGGTTGGTAGATTAACACACGCGACACAGTCTGTCGTCGTTATATTTCGTCGTACAGGGCAACACTGGAAAAAAGAGACATGCTCACGAACCATAAAAATTCGTGAAACGCGAGAATTTTCCACTCGATCGTGTTCGTTCCGCTCGGTTGAATATCATTTTTTTTTTGTTTTCCACTGAAAGTTACATGCTCTCGACGTTATCCACGATCTTTACGACTCTCGTTCCAATCTTTCTCAGCTTCACTGACATCGACAATTTGTTTCAGGAATGACGAGGCACTCTCTGGTGATCCTATGCTGCTACCTGTACACGCTCTTTGACATGGTGGCCCTGCATTTTCCGTGAGTAGGCGAACACGAGTAACTCGGAAGCTATAGAAGCCGCGACCGGTTTGAGTAGAGCAGTGCTGAAGGCTAGCCTTTAGATCGAAGGGCGCAGAGATTTCTCGTGTAATTTCTCGTCCGATCGGTTCGACCAATGCGACGGAAATCTCTCTCGTGCCTTCCGAGTCTCGTTCCTGGTTTATCTTTCTCTTTCACGCATGCACGCCCCTTCGATCGCTGAGTAACGCGATCCCGAGGACGAGTATCGTGGCCTACTTGCAAAAAGAACGAACGTACCGTCATTAGCGGACGCTAAAAATGTGCCGGACACTTTTCTCATTCGCCGGTCTGTTTTAATTTTCGATTTGACGATTGTACGGTGACATCTAAATGAATGTTATACATTATTATAATTTTAAATATTATTAATTATTATTAAATTATATTTGTTAAAATAGAATTTTATACTTAAAATCCTGTGGTACCTTGCCTCGTTAATAGCAAGTCAATTTGGAGAAAAAGGGAACTGTGCAGAACAAGAAAACTCTTTAAGATTCATCTCCGTCGTATTACGTTTGCAAAATTCTTTTTCGAAGAACAGTATATGTAAATTTATAGAGAAAGGTATAGGTGTAATAAAACAAAAAAGGAGATTAATGAAATAAAAGTAAAAATAGAGCTCACTTTCCGACAGTATTCGAATACATACAGATCCAGCCGAGATGATTTCAGTACAATTGAAGACTCGCGATAACTTTTTTAATTATATTTTTAATTATAATTTTAATTCTTTAAAAATCAATTGTATCAAACTTTAGGTTAATGCGTTTCTTTGTCTACGTGAATATATTTTAAAATACAAAATGAAAAGACTCTTTGAAATAACTTTTCAATCCTTTCGAAATTAACAAGGCAAGGAGTTAATATAAATTCCTTTTTTTTTTTTTTTGCATTGTAATTAAAATTCGTGTCCTTTTCGAGTGTCAACTCGCGTCGGCAAAAATTTTGTCTGAACGTCTTGTTCTGAACGAATTTTAATATATGGCGAGGGAGGCGTGAGAGATGGATGGAAAGGTTCATCGGTAAATTCGTTCTCGTTGCGAAACACGGCGACGATAGAATCTGGCCCAGCATCACCCGCGACTGTGTCGAGTTTCAGCGAGGAAATATGCGAACCGGTACTTTCCACGGAGGTCGAAGGCTGGCATATTAAAGTCGATAGCCTATCGTCCAGTACGTTTCGACTTTCGGCGAGAAAGCGCGGGTACCGGTTTTTTCCGAAGATCGAAAGGTAACGCACCAAGCTAGATCGACATCATCAAAACATTTCTTCCCTGCTCCCTTTCTCTCTCTCTCTCTCTCTTTCTCTCTATTTCTCTACGCAGAATTCGATTTGACACGGTTTGGTCACGAAAGTCCACGTGCATCTGTCGAATATTTTGAATACTTAAAGGAAAACAGGGATCTTAAATGTTTTGTATTTATCACAGTTGCATAGATTCTGAAAAAAAATGTGACGATTAGCGTAGATAAACGTAAATGAAAGATATTTCTGCAATTGAGGGGTACAATAGTGAAATATAATTGAAACTGCTATTTTCCTCTTCTTTTTTTTAAAATTCTGTCATGTATTTGTAGAATTAAGGAATAAAATTAAGACGTCGAGAGATGTCAGAATTAATGAAAATCTCATTTTTCAACGTGTTCTTGACATAACTTTCTCTTGGAATAGACCAAAGGGTTAACTATCACGAGCATATCAAAAAAGCGTATGATAATTGCAGATCTATATATGTAGATTGCGTTACCGAAGATTGCGATTTATATTCTCCTAAATAAATATAAGAAACGTTGTCAATATTTTACTTAAAAGATTAATTAAGATTCATAAAATTCTCAAAATCCACTTACACATTGATATTTTATCTCTATTTTGACCAACCCAAACAACTCGTTTGCTACAATTTTTATCATAGTACTTTACTATATATTTCTAATTGCTTACTTCATTATACTTTGTTACATAATCCTAATTGCCGGATAAAATCAAAAATAATAAAGCAGCAGCGACGTTTACGTATAAATCGTTCGTCATTATAAATTACTTTAGTGACTGTTGGAGCATCCGATGTCCAAGGATTGAATACTCGAAGTTTGACAGATGTATGCGGACTTTAATAACTCATCATCCGATCCATTTCTTTACGTTCGATTTACGTTTGCGTTTGCAATTTTCAAAGCACATTTTCTCGTACAGATGGCTTTCGCGGGAGATTTTATCGAGTTTCTGCGAGTTCTGCTGCGATTTTCGCGAATGTTCGTTCAACGAGGAGAAAAATCTTGGAAATGACTTGACAGTGAAACAGGAGAACCTCTTCCGTCTGATTCGATGCTGGAGTCCAGCCGCTCGGGGAAGAAATTATAAGAAAATTCCTAAAAATTGTCGTAAATTATCAGCTCGGCAGATTTCACGAATCGTGCGCTCTAATAAATGGACGTCGCGCGCTTTTCATCATCTACGATATAATTATCATCGCGACAATCCGAACACGTTTCGTAATTATTCAGAAAAACTATCTCGAGAAAGAAGAATGACAATGAAGAACCATCGGTACTTTAAATTGTTACAATTTCGTAAAGAAGAATCACGTAACAATCCACCGGGTCTCATTTTAAAGCGTGAAGCCTCTGCTTCGATAGTCCTGAGTTTGTTCGTTCGAGGATATCCTTACGTCACGCAACGAATGGAGAAGTAAGGACGCATTCATCCTCGAGAATCGTCGAAATTGTCAAACTTCAGAATTATGAAAAAAAATCGTGTCACTGGTTCGTGAGGATCAATCCCTGACAACTTGCTGCACGATTTCCTGCCATTGCCACTTTATCAAACTTCAAAACCTCGTTCAATTTAATTCATCCCTTGGTGTCGAATTGAAAAGGAATGCTGAAAAGAAAGAAAGACGATAAAATACCTACGATGGAAAGATGAATAATTAAACTTTCGTCTGACCTGCTCTCAATTATGGATATTTGGGCATTTTATTAAAGAAAAAAAAAAAAGAAGAATAAAGAGAGAACACGAGGCAATATTATGGCTATACGACGAAACATTGGATTCTTTTGTATTCACTGTCCTCTCGACTGCGACTCAAGGACAATTCGTACGACGCAACCACTCGACCCTCGCAAATCCCACTAAATCACGAGGTCGTAAATCAAAGATCAAAGAAGATCCCCGGAGCAGGTGTTCGGCGTCGTTCGATTAAAATCGAACGTGACACCTTGGTGGAAGCCGAGCCGCCCGGCGTAAATCGTCACGAGGGTTGGAGGTGGGAGGATAAGGTTGGCGAGGGGAAAAGAGCGGGTAAATTGCACGAACGAAAGTGGAAATTCTCCGGGGGGGTAACCGGACCCGGAGGTCGTAGGTTAGCATATTAAAATGTCCGCGTGCAAGGAACACACGTATCTCGGCCGGACCTAAAGGTGTGCCAAGCACGAAGACCTATTATGGCTTCTGCGATATTGCTGTTTCATCGGAATCGCGGCAATATTTTAGAGTCCGGCTCGCTCGCCGCATCGTCGCTGGACTTCCTTTGGCCCCGATCTGCTCGATCCATCGGCGTTTCATCGGTGTCTTCGCCCCGCTCGAGAAATATGACGAAATAATTCGCCGGAATTGCGGCCGAGTGTCGTAAATCGAGAGAGGTAACGAGACGACTTCGCGAATATCGGAGCGACTCACCGTCGCGTTTTTCATCGTGAATTTACGCGTGCCACTCGAACGTGACGATCGCCAGTTTCTTGCTATTTTTAATTTAGCTTACTTGTTTGTTTCTTCGTTTAAGCACTGTTCCCGCAATTAGAATTCTCATCTTTCAAGCATTGTGTTATAAATTCGAGGGAGTAGATTCGTAAGTACGCAGCGACTGCAAGAAGTTTCTGACCGAAGGAATAATTTTACTCTGTCTCGTTGAAGTGAAGAATTCTCGAAAACGAAAATCTGTTTTGTAACGTGAATTGTACTTCATACATCGGAAAGATTTTTTTATGAGGAGAATTCTACTGGCTGGAATAAAATTTCACTCCGGTAGAAAACTATTTCGCAGTTATTGTAACTCTAACATTCACTGCACTATTTGTAGCTCGAATTTCGTTATTCCATTTTATTAATTACGAACGTTGAATCATTACTTTGTATAATTAATTACGCAGATACCAAATGATGTAGTTATTAATTGCGATATATATTTTACAGCGAAATGAATAACTACAATTAACAAAAAATAATCTTTTCCTCTTGTAAGCAAGAGAAATTCTGTTTGCAAAGTAAGAAAAAGATTACCCCCAAGTGGATCGTTATGATCGTGGTTTCATTTAATTTTAAATGGTAGAATTTTTTTGTCATTATGCAAAATTTACGTCTCACCGGCATTTTCAATGCTGCAGAAGAAAATCCATTTTTATTTGCCAATTCGGTGCAAGTATGAACGTAAACTCCAACTACTTAAACTGACATTGAAAATCCGCTTAAAGATAGAGAAACGAAAAGAATGTAAAAGAAAAATCTCGAGGTTCCGAGATGCGTCAACCTATGTCGTTTTCCACCTAATTATCATATTTCGTACATAGAAAAGTTGTTAATGCACGACTTAATTCAAAACAATGCACAAAAACTTCGAAAGCGAGAAAATGCGAGAAGAACGGTGCCAAAAACACTGAGACTGGTTCCATAGGATACATGGTGGCACCGATTAGCATATTCTATAAATATACAAGTGAATGATATGAATTGTTCCTCTTTGAATTCAAAAGTTTTGAAACTAACAAGAAAAAGAGAGAGAGAGACTACACACAACAGTTTAAGTTTTTGATCGAGTTACTCCCCAGCGATTCAGTAACGCTACTGAAATCAATAGGAAACACACACAAAGCTTCGTTAACGATCAAAGACAAGAGATAACGTAACAAGCTTAACTAACGAAAGATAAGATAATCTGATCACTTGGAACAGGAAAGAAGAGAATACGACGAACAGGGTCAAGGATAGAGAAAACCAAAATTAAAGCAGCGAGACTGTTAAGGAAAATAGTGAATGATCTCTTGTCTTAGTCAGAAAGTTCCTGTTTAGGTGTGAATGTCAACTCGGTTCTGAAGAAACTCCGTCAAAGAGAATATGAAACGTGGAGAACATTTTTTGTGCTTCGGTGATGGTAAATGTGACAAGGTGAAGATGTGTGAAGTATATTCTACGTCAAGCAACACTGCATACAATATGTGTATACAATAAATGCTTTCTATTTATTCATGTTATTCCGAAAAAGAATCGCAGAGCAGAGAGTGTCAATTATTGAAAGTAAGAATGATCGTATAAACAATAAATACAACAAAAGAATAACGTGTATGCGTAAATTGTGATTTATTTTTAGAATTAGAGTATTAATTAATACTCAAATAACATATATAATATAAACAAAATATAATAAATAACATATATAACATATATAATATAAACAAAAAAATCAGTTGTACGTGAGTGTATCGTTATTTGTTGCTCAACCTACTCCCACCTCTTTCGTTCATTCGTATTCTCTTGGAGATAGATTTTTGGAATTGAAACGATCAACCATCGCATAGAGAAGAATCACAGATTTAGTTTCAGTTTCAGAATTAAAGAAAATACAATACAACAGTTCGCCTGTCTAAATACAGTGACAGACTAATAAAACAACCCGTCGAACAAAATCGTCGAATCACCGTCAGAGTCATTCACGACAATCTCCAGTAGCAATAAATGAAAGAAATCTCTCGATGCATTCACGACGACACACCATAATGGCGGACTCGGCGCGAGTCCTCTCCCCTCCCGAGTTCCTCCACCGCAGGTCACGTTTTCTCCTCGCTTCTCTGTTTTCCTCCAGGGAGTCGGACCTCGAGGAATACGGCAGGAAGGAGGCCTCTCTGTCACTCAGGGACATCCTCCCGTTGAACCCGAAGCAATACGACAAGCACAGAGCGCCCAAGTTCCTCGGCCAGCCTACCATTGTCTACTTCCACGTGACGGTGCTCAGCCTCGACTCCATAAACGAGGAATCTATGGTAATTTCGCCTGACGCGAAAGAGCGACCGCCGTACTCGGGTACTCGCGTTTAATTAAGACCTAACCCAACACCGGGGGGAAGCCTGCCCGCGCCCGAGGCATCACGCGCCTCGAACACAGGGGAAAACCGTGTAAATGGGGGTGGCAGTCCTCGCGGTGGGAGTCGAAGAGACGCAAGCCTTGGCTGCGGTGTTTCACACCTTTCCGCGTGCCTGCGTATGCCTCTTTTTCTCGCGCATCGTCGCTAACGCGCATGCAAATTGGGCCACGTAGCGTGTAACCGCTCGTGTCTTAGTTGACGTCTTATCTCGTCGGGGGTTAACCGGGGCTAAACGGCTGAGATAACGATTATAAATTGAATATTCATCAGTTTAGACTTCTGGCGGGAATACTTTTGGCTTCAGACGCTTTTGCAGTATGTTTTTTTTTTTTTTTCTAAGATATACGAATGATTATCAATATTGTAGAGATATAATATAAATAATATTTATTTAACAGGAGTGATGATAATAGAACAAGGAATAATTAAAGAAGACAAATAATTAATATCATAATTATATTATTAATATATATTATATATATATATATATATATATATATATATATATATATATATATATTCTTAATTATATATTTCCTCGACAAGTGTTTCTATATATAAAGTTTTACTTTTAAATTCTCCGCGGAACGTTTCATTGCCTTATTGTAGAGATATAATATAAATAATATTTATTTAAACAGCAATATTGTAGAGATATAATATAAATAATATTTATTTAACAGGAGTAATGATAATAGAACAAGGAATAATTAAAGAAGACAAATAATTAATATCATAATTATATTATTGTATATTATATATATATTCTTAATTCTTAATTATGTATTTCCTCGACAAGTGTTTCTACATATAAAGTTTTACTTTTAAATTCTCCGCGGAACGTTTCATTGGCTTTGACTTTTAGACGTACGTCGCGGACATATTTCTGGCGCAAAGCTGGCGGGACTCTAGACTGCGACTTCCGGAGAACATGTCCGAGGAGTACAGAATATTGGACGTAGACTGGCTGCACAATATCTGGAGACCTGACTGCTTCTTCAAGAACGCGAAGAAAGTCACCTTTCACGAGATGTCCATACCGAATCACTATCTCTGGCTGTACCACGACAAGACGCTGCTGTACATGTCGAAGTAAGATCGATCGAAACGATCGTCCCGCGATATTCACGTATTTCTCATTTGTTCTATTTTCTTTTTTCTTTCTTTCTAGATTGACTCTCGTGCTGTCTTGCGCGATGAAGTTCGAGTCCTATCCTCACGACACTCAGATTTGCTCAATGATGATCGAAAGTCGTACGTATCATTCGTTACGTAGATGTTCGTATTGATTAATAAAACTCTGACTTGTGAACCCTTTAACTATGGGCTTTTAACTTTAACGTACTCAAACAAAAGTCGAAGTAAAATATACGCGAAACCCGGGTAATATCAATAATCGAGTATTTAGTCATCTCTGAGATTTATTTATATAGAGATAATTTATGTTACAGTAACTTTATAGTTACGTTACATTTATTCGTCTAAAATTAAATTACTTGGTTTGTATTTTAGTTTTGTTACTTTTTGACGTTCCACAGACGCGATTTGTTGAAATGTACCCATAGTTAAGGATCGACTAACAGACGGCGAGATCTGCTTTTCATACTTAACCCAAGAAATTGAAATCCTCCCTTGATAACGCAATTCCCTGCTTTCCGACCCAAGATGACCAATTTAAATTTCAAAAGTGTTACTTTCTCCGTAAATATTAACGTTCACCACGCGTCAACCTCCCCGAACGCGAAGCTCACCCTCGACGGACTAGCAAATCTTCATTACGCTGAATATAAAATGCAAAATTTTCTGAATTTTTGTAATCTAAGTTATCATGGTCATTTAAAAATCCAATATATAACATTACTCGCTTCATGTGAGAAAAGAAAAAGTGAAAGACGAATTTAACTTATTACAAAAGTGGTTACTTTTTGTGAATATCGACAGTCAAAAATTTAATGGATTTCTACTTTAAGAAATCATTTTTCATATAGTACGTGTTATACATTAAATTTTTCTTCCAACGCAACAATGTAAATCATAATAATTACGTCAACAGGTATAAAATTTCAAATAATCTTGATCCGTAACAAGCTAACAATTTCTAAAAATCGATAGCTCCGAATAAAAAGATACTTTCCTAATTTAATCTCGACACGTCGTCTGAAGAATCTTCCGCTCGTCTACAAACGCCGAATTCGCGTACGCTATCTCGAAAATGAAAATGTTTTTAACCCGAGTTGCCTTTCAGTGT
This sequence comes from Frieseomelitta varia, assembly GCF_011392965.1. Lineage (NCBI taxonomy): Eukaryota > Metazoa > Arthropoda > Insecta > Hymenoptera > Apidae > Frieseomelitta > Frieseomelitta varia. Next base: position 120,882 of record NW_025110057.1, on the reverse strand, counting down.
CGCACACCACCCAGGATCTGGTGTTCATTTGGAACATGACGGATCCTTTGGTGGTGAACCCGGAGATCGAGCTGCCCCAGCTGGACATTTCAAATAATTACACGACCGACTGCACGATCGAGTACTCGACCGGCAACTTCACGTGCATCCAGATCGTGTTCAATCTGCGCCGTCGGCTGGGCTATCATCTCTTCCACACGTACATACCGTCCGCGCTGATCGTCGTCATGTCGTGGATCGCGTTCTGGATCAAACCGGAGGCGATCCCGGCCCGGGTCACCCTGGGAGTGACGTCACTGCTGACCCTCGGTAAGGTCATCGTGCCCCGCTACCACATCCTGGACGACGTTTCTTCGCCGACGTTTTTCCATCTCCGTAGATCGATCGACTCGGTCGACCACTCAAAGATTCGGTTTTTTCTTGGAACAGCAGATTGGAACAACAATTTCAACAAGAAATTAGCCACTTGGGTTTACACGTGCAACCTCCCTCGCGATAAATTTACCACGAAACCATTCTGCATTGAGTTCAAAATCGCGTACTCCTCGAGTTTTCTTTTCGTGCTCTTTTTACTTTCCGTCCTACTACCCTTCCGCTGTTTGTGTTATATACTTTTTGCTGAGACGACGGAGATTCAACAACTCATCCAAATTCAAATTTGAAGATAAATTAATTAAATGAACTGAACAAACTGAAGATAGGAAAATAAACAAACTAAATTTATATATATTTAACTGAATCTGAGATTTCTGCAAAATTGAACAGATAGAAGTTAGTTAATAATTAATAATAATTAATAATGTATCGTCAAGGGACTTGAAAGTTGCTTGCAACTCTTGGCGATAGATTTTGTCGTCAAAAGTACATGTTATACGTTAAAAGTACCTGTACAATATGACTTTATACAAAAAAATATTTATAAATATTAATATTTTTAATATTATATATAACAAATAATTTATATATATTTAACTGAATCAGAAATTTCTGCAAATTTGAACAGATTCAGGTATAAGTTAGTTAATAATTAATAATGTATCGTCAAGGGACTTGAAAGTTGCTTGCAACTCTTGGCGATATATTTTGTCGTCAATAGTACATGTTATACGTTAAAAGTACCTTTATACGAAAAAATATTAATAAACATTAATATTGATTAATATTTTTAATATTATATATAATAAGTAATATATAATCATATAATATTATTTTATACAAAAGAAATTGACGCAAGGGACGGATGAGGGTTGAAGTTTGAAACGCGCAGTACACCGTGGCCATTCAAACGACACGAGGTCGGTGCTTTTGTGTTGAGATGAATCGAGGGTGGCACAGAGGCTACGAGAATAAGTGACATAGCATCCGCGCGTTTTTCAATGCCATGTACGGAATAACGAGGTGTCTTTAAAATCGTGGGTCATGGAGTTCGTGATACGGGCAAGGGCTCGGGTTTAGGTTCGGGCTCGTTTTAGACGCAGTCTGCCTCGTTCAGCTCGTTGAAAAGGGTGGAGCATGTATTTTCAGAGTGGTTACCGACGCTTCTAAAAGGAATGGTCGTGGCTTACTTTACACCTTTAATCTACCGTAACTTTAGTAAAATATGAGAAATTTCCCATAAATTATCTCTGTAGGATATTTATGGCTCGTAAAGGTATGAAGCGTGAGAAATGTGTTTAGGAAAATTTATTGCAAAATTATAAAATTGATGCTCGTAACATGTGCGAAAAGAGGCATCAGGAAAACGAATATCTTCTATAGAGTAAGAGAAATGTAACGTGAATTCGTGATAAAATATGACGCACAAGAAACGTTAGTGATGGAAATTAAAGCAGAAAATATTCGATAAAAGAAAAAAATCATTATACTTACATAGAAAGATGAACATTGAGGTTCTTTGATCTCATAATGTCAAAGTCAGCGACCATACACGTAGAACAAAAAAGTGTTGCTGTTGATAATTAATAAATCACATTCACTCTCGTAAATGAAATTCATACAAACGTGGTCCTGCTGCATACAGAACAGTAAGGGAGGGGGTGTAATTGCGAAACGAATAGCAAACAGCAAATTAATGTTGGCACAGAGCGACCGAGATACGTCCCGATTGTTTGATTTGCAGCGACTCAGAACACGCAGTCCCAGCAATCACTGCCGCCGGTCTCCTACGTGAAGGCCATCGACGTGTGGATGTCCTCGTGCAGCGTGTTCGTGTTCCTCTCGCTCATGGAGTTCGCCGTGGTGAACAACTACATGGGACCAGTGGCCACCAAGGCGATGAAAGGCTACTCCGACGAGGATCTAAGGGAAGCTATCGACGAATTCAAAGTACGAAGCCTAGATTTCGTTAAATACCTCTTTCGTAAGCAAGCCTAAATCATTTATACCACCATAATTTTTTTTCAATCCTCTGTTAAAGGCTCTCAAACACTCTGGGACAAGTATAGAAATTGAATCCTTCCTCATGCATTTGTTTTTCTAATTTTTCCAAAGAGACACAAGCTCTCAAAGTATCTGCAAAACTTTCGGAATATTAACGCTAGAACTACCAACCATTGAGGTGTAATGTTTGTGGGGGAAAGAAATTAAAGTGCGAGATACAAGAGAAAGTTGATGGCACAATAAAGGACACGAGCTTCTATTAAAAATCACTCGAGTATCTAAAAACACACTGTTAAAAATTTCCATGGAAAATTATAGTGTTAAAATGATTATTATACATCGTACGATCGAGACAGAGTAAATTCATTTTCAAATATTCGAAAAATTAACTGCACAAGTGTCCCAAAATATATAGGTGTTTTGGAAAAGATGAGAAAATACGGACATAGACAACTCGGCATGCATGCTGAAGAATAAGAGTATGCTTGTCTACAGAATTTCTAACACAGAGTCCATTGGAAATCCAATTTAAGTTGAAAAAGTAACAAACAGATTACCTCTATGCTTGTATAATATTAATAGCTTCCTACAAGTAGAGATTGGTTTCATCACAATTAAACGCCATATGCGACACGTGTCTAACGTCTAAGCTAGATTGCTATATCTACATCCCTTACTTATCAAACTATAATATATCCAGATCATACTCTATTTTATTTGCATTTGCTTCCAAATTTCCCGCAAACAGGCAGAAACAACAAGAGGACTGTCGTATTTAAAACTGAGAGCCACAAAGTTCCCTCGACTTCCCCTCCGGCGAGTTTTAAGAAACGTGCGAGCGACGTCCGCGTCGAGGTGGCGGAGAGAAACACCACGTGCAAAAATATCGACGCCTGGCTGCCTCGCGGAGCGTAATAAATTCGCGCGCCTGGTAATTACCACGGTTCGAACGAGGAAATGGGAAATCGTGGCAGCGAGAGGCGAGGGAAAATTCGCGGAAAACCGGCGGAAATAGGAGGCAGAAAGGCCGGCCGGTTTTCACTGGGCAGGCGGGTGATTCATGAAACGGCAGCGGCGGCGCGTTCTCGTTTTGCATTCGCCCAAAGAATTATGCATCTCGAACTTACAATTAGCAGGTACAGAGGCAGGGGACGTAAATAACAAATGGCCGCCGATTTTTCGACTGCGCGAACGCGAACCCAGGAGTTCTATCTGCTTCTGTAGACACAATACGCCGCAAGAAGGAGAAAGATTTGCTAAAGATAAAATATGATATAAAAGAAACGAGAAGTTTCGGGGAGAGGAGACGTTTGTTTCTGCTCTTTCCTCGTCTTTTGATCCCTTTTCTTTCCGGAGGTCGGCCGTTTAATGCGACATCTGGGAAAGAGAGGGGTGAGAAGGGAGACCGGAGGAAGCCAGGTACACGCGCGAGCTTTGATAACACCTGACATACTTAGTACTTCAACCTCAGCAGCCCGAAAGTGCCGCGACTTTAATTAACGCGCTCGCTCTACGAGCGCGTCTGGCAACTTTCTCTCGACTCCCGGCAAAAACTTGTTATATATTGAAAGAAAAGAACGGGGAGAAGGAGGAGGGCTATGGCGGTTAATGAAAATATTCGAAAGTCGACGGCGATATGAATATGCGCGTGGCATCTCTTTGGGAAACTTTCTTGTGTACTTGTATAGTCGGTAACTCAGTATCCAAGTCACTTCTTTAGGTTCAGAAATTAATCGCGAAAAGAAGTCGCTTTTTTCGGATTTACGTGTATTGGTTTTGTAAAGATCTTGAAAATAATAGAAAGACAATTTTAAGGAGACGTGAACAATTTTAAGGAGAAGTGATGCAATTTAGATTCAATTTGTACGATTTTGAAATAAATAATCTTTGCTTCTGAGCAGAATAAAATAGTGAAAAAAAAAAAAAGAAAAGAAAAACAAATGAGAAAATAAAGTAATTCAACGAGCTCGCAGAACTCAGCGACGTGTCTAATTATTGATTCATTAATACCGAAAAACAGGACCGTTTTGACGTTGACGTATAGGCCCGAGGCATAATTAATGGCGTAATTAATGACGTGGCGTGTGAATCAGCCATGGGTCGCCTTTAAATTCTCTGTGTTTGCGAAAAGCGCGCGGCCGCGTCGCGTAAAACGCAAACACGTAATTTTGCCGTGGCCTCGTGAATCGAGATCGCGTCGATTTCCCTTTTTTTTTTCCTTTTTTTTTTTTTCTACGAACGTTCCACAGAGAGAAATCGCGTTTTTTCAGAGGCGAACCGGAGCGACTCGCCGGTCGTCGACTTCCATTCGCACAAAGCGAACCGTGTCTGTTTCACTTGGCGTTCCGTTTTATAAAATTAAACGTCAATTATGGCGCGTCGAGTGGCGAACGGAGGAAGCACGAAAGCTTTCTGGGACGGAATGCGCGAAAGAGGCTGAAGAGGTTAACGCTTAAACGTAATGCCGCGATGAAATTGAATTTAAATTATCATCGCTCGTCGAGTTGCGCGCGGTTTATCGAACATTTGGCCTCGAACATTCTGACCTGATTATCATCGTTCGCCATTCGTTACACGTGGAACCGGCGGACACGATGCGTGTAAAAAATTTTTAGGGGCAAACAGGAAGAGTCTCCTTGACTTAGAATATTCGAACATGCTTCAGTGTTACAAAACACGTGTTCAGAGGAATTCAAACGCGAGGAAAAAAGTTTGTAATGACGTTGAAGAACAGAGGCTTTCGTTTGAACGAAAAATCGTTTAAATTCCTAAAGCAGTACGATTGCAAGTCTATAAAATTTTTATGAAAAGTTACGAGGTAACTGGTAATAATGTTGAAAGAGATAGCGTTATTGGAAAACAGTATTGTCTTGCTGAAGATCTTGCTTTGTTATCGCTATGAAAAGCGCAATATTTAACGGATAATTTATATTCATGGTTAATCATATAATTTGTACATAGATTTTTAGATCAGTTGAGTTTCACTACATGAAATATTTTACGCGCGCATAGTGTATTCATTAGTGTTCAAATGCTTCCACGAACAACATGTACTACGTGTATTAAGTATTTCATTATGTTTATACGTATTTCTAGATTTGTTTGAAAATTAACCAGTATAATGATCACAATCGTGACCGATTACAGTTAATAATTTATACAACGAGCAACCACATATTTATTCTTCTTGCTGGAAAATAAATATCGCCGACAGTTTCAACTGGAAAGAGTTCCAGTCGGTTAAACGAGCATTGACGAAAGTAAATGAAAGAGGAAAGGCGATCGTTGCGCGTGAAAATGGCGACCGCGATGAGATGCGTTTCCCATCTGAGAGGCACGAGGAACAAACATTATCTCGAGGCGAAATTAGTTCGCCCGGGGTAAGCAAAGTGAGAAGTTTCGAAACTTGCTCGGCCAAGAACTCGACGGAAACTTGGATCTACGAACGAGATGGATCTCGTCGGTCTTTCTCTTCCCCTCTTTTTCGATCGCCGGGTCTCAACGATAAACGAAACCTGAAAATTTCATCCCGACAACGAATTGCAAAACGCTTCTATTCATTTTGCAGAATTCTCGAACGTGCCGTACGCTTGTAATTCGAACTTTGAAATTTCTTTAAATTTTTTGGGAGTTTAACGAGAATTTAACCTCCAAACTTTCAACTAGCAACGAATTATAACACTCGTCTGTTCTACTTTGCAGAATTTTAACCACGCCGTGTATTCAAAATTTAAACTTTGAAGTTTCCTTTAAATTAACCGAAGGGTTGAGACAAATTTCCGAGATTCTCACTCGAATAGACCTCCGAAATTTCTGCCAATCGTTCGCCATTTTACCTCGCGATATATACGAAACTTAAGCTCTCCTTGAACGTTTCAAATTATCAATTTAGAGCTTCGAAGCAGCGTGTTACGCAGATTTTCCCGTGGAAAAGGCGGGAGGACGAGAGGACCAAAGTCTGGAGAAAGAAAGAGAAAAAATAGTGACGTTTTACATCAAACGCAAAGAGAAAACTTGCCGTTTCTGCAGGGCTGCATGCGCGAGTACCGAGAGCAAGATAATCTCGCGTGCCTTGAATAACGCATGAACCCACGGAACCCCCGAACAAACCGAGATTAATTTAAATTTCATTCGGGTCTCGCCGCCAGACACAACCCGACGGTACCGTTGAAACGTGTAACGCGCGCGCTTTTACAACCGGATTAATAATTTATTACGTTTGCGAGCAGATCGGCCATGCGGGAGTGTAAGGAAATATAAGGAAGCTTTATTTTTATCCTCGGTCCCGCCGGATCGCGGATGATTATAACAACGGCTGACTTATGTATTTTTTCATTGCAGACTCTCGACAACTGTTTGGATCGTTTGCTCGAAAACAATCTATAGTGAAACGCTGTGTCTCGTCAATATTAACTATGATAGAAATAATTTTCTTTTCGAAGAAAAAGAAAAAAGAAAAACGTAAAGATCTGTTCCGAATACTGTTTGGATAAAATTGTTTGTTTCTCGGAGATTTTATTGGCGAGTCGGTTTCATCGGGAAGAGTCGAGAAACTGATCGCGAGGATAAAATCATAGCGAGCGAATTGAATTTTAATTTAGCTGACTTGGCTGACTTTTCAGTGATTGTTCCACTGAGTTTCTAACTCGCTTCGAATACCATTTCTGATTTTTACTCGAGACTAAATAAATTTATATTTGAAAATAGTAGCGATAATAATGGCAATGCTATAAATATGAATAAATCAAGGAATAATTTTAAAGAAGCGATACAGAGTGCGAATTAAATAACTGAACCACTAAACCAGCGAAATTAAATAATTATTATAAGAAGAAAAGGTAACATAATAATTGATTTAAAACGAGATCACCCGCATCAACAGTGCAATTCCATATTTTTGTGAACACCAGAGTATTACCAAGCACGCTATTTTCGACACATTCGCGTCCTCAAATTTCCCATGAATATACAAAACATTCACAATCTGCTGATCCATCAGCCATCCCTCCGTGCTTTATGTACGTTTTTTATTTGCTTTCACGTTCTGTTGCCTCGCAATCAGTCAACCGGATGCAGCTGTATAACCCTCGTCGCTAAATCTTCTCGCTACGGCTTTTACCCCGAGAAGCTTGGTGGTATTTTGTTGAACGTGTCTCTTCCCAACAGACACCAATGAGGAACGAGTCCGAGAGGAGCAGAAGCCCCGTCAGACCTGCGACCGTGCAATACGACACCTGCTGCCAGGGCCGAGCAACAGCCATTTACATCGACAAGTTCTCCAGATTCTTCTTCCCGTTCTCCTTTCTCATCCTGAACGTCGTCTACTGGAGCACCTTCCTGTAAAAGGGACGGACGAGGGCGGAAACGAAGATCGCTGGATCATCTCTGGACAATCTCCAATCGTTCGATCTTTCTTAGCCTATCCAGGGTTAAATGAATTGGACTGCGGATGATTTTTGTATGCGCAGAACGGAAGGAGAATGGAAATGGAAATTTGTTTGACGCGTATAAATATTCTGCTCTATGTATATTTTATATATCTTCGCGTGTTGCGCTGCGTGTACATTTTCTTTTTTTTTTTTTTTTCTTTTTGCACCGTCAAATTTTTGTACACGCAAAGATCTATGGATGATGAAGCATTGATACTTTGAATCATACAAGAACATACGAAAACACGAGACAAATCTATATCTTCGTCTGAGGAATTTAATTCGTGGATCGTTCGACAGGGCGTAGTAAGCAATTAAGAAAGAAAGGAACGGTTGCCGATTTTTCTACGACAGAAAGTCTGCTGGAAGGGAAACGAGTTCAGTGTCTTTTATATAACGTAGAGAACAGAGAGCTTAGGATCGATTAATCGTAAGAGCATCCTAGCAATTAAGTTAGCGTTCTAAGATCATTGTGTAAGAGCGTATATCGCGTTCCAAGAGTTTATATCGAATCGAACGATCGTGCAAGTACTTACCTTCCCCTCGATCCACGTTGAACGATCTCTCTCTCTCTCTCTCTTTCCTTGCAATCCGTGTTCGTTCATCATCAAACGATTGATCGTTTAACCCATTGCCTTATAATACCGAGTGATACACTTGCGGCATCGATTCACAGATTCGAACGCAACGAAGTTCAAGCAAACTTGTACTTGCACTTGCGTGGAAGTTCAATTTCTACTTAGACCTCTCTCTTGACTTATCTTCAGATAGCGATAGCAGATCAGAGGAAGTTCACAATATGGATATCATGTTCTTTGCCGTGTTAGCCGATAGCAAATGTATTCTAAAGTGTATTTTACATTTACTCACTGCACTTATGAAATATAATTCCGTTTTTCTAAAAACACGCTGCATTTTCCTTACCACTCGTCTTTGAAACATTCTTTCGTCCCGACGTTGCGCGTAAGATTCATCAGGCACGACCGGTCGTGTACGACTTTCTTTTTTTTTTTTTTTTTTTTAACACTTTGTTCGATTCAAAAAATTACGGAGCAAGTCGACTGTAGAACGAAAATGTAGAACGTGAGAAATTAAATTGCGATTCCGTCTGTTGAGTTTCTTCTGAAATAAATAAAATATAGTCCTTAGTTATTAATTATCAACAACAATTGTTTTACTGATTCGCGCCGTATACACGTCGATCTATGAGAAAAATAAGGCAACGGGTTAATTTATCTAGTCTTTTCAATTATTAATTACTCGATTGCCTCTTCGAGATTAGCCACGATAAATATACTCGGTGACCACGCGTTTCCTCGAAGTAATTCACGTTAGTCGCGACATGTACGCAGAGAAGCGACAATAGAGAAAAAGCGAGAAGCGAAAAAAAATTCTCCGAGATCGTTCGAATCTTTTTTATACGAAAACGTTGTAAAGTGGGACGATTGGAAATTGATAAAAACACGATGGTCTTGCAGTTTTTACGGTGTTTCGACACGCAATTTTATGGGACGGCGTTGAAATGCAGACGGTTGCTCGCGTGGAGGTTCGATCGCGATTACGTCGTTCGCAAGAGGAATCGTTCTGCTCGTTTGTGCGAGGCGATCGCTGAATTTAAGGGCGAATAAACACGTAGGACTATTAAACAGGTTTGTGGAGAATCGTTGCTCCCTTGCTGGGGCGAAGTAAATCGCGCGAACGCGAAAAGGGGTGGGTTAAAGGAGCAATGAAAAAGACGAGCTTCAACAGCGCCAACTCGTTTATTCGTTCGTTTCGCAGTCGATAGATGGTTTTATTTCCAGCGTTTAAACAGATTCTGGCTTCCTGTCTTCGTGGGTCCTCTTCACTTCGGTTTGATGGTGGATCGATGGTGGAATCCCCTTGCCATCGTGAACTCGAGCTCGTTCTAGAATCTAGATCCTAGACAAACTTTAGCTTACCACCCCTTTGCCTCCTCCCCCCGTAAAAAACAGAATAAAAATAATCTCTGCTTGTTGAAAATGAAAATGTCTCTCATTGGAATGCATGAAAATTAAAACGCGAGAAAGAAATGAAAAGAGCGATTGGTACTTGGACAGACCTTCATTTAATTTGCCATCCTTTTTTCATATTAATAAAAATAATCTCTGCCTGTTAAAAAAATGAGAGCATCTCTCATTGAAATGCATTATGAAATTAATTCAATAAATTTCATTGCGCATTATAAAATTAAAAGACAAAGGGAAAGAGATGAAAGAAACGATCAAATATTAAATTGCCAAGCTTGGTACTTAGAGTCTGGATCCTTGGCGGAGAAACTTTAACTTACCATTTTTGTCCTGACGAAAGAAATCTCTCCATCTATTTGCCTCTCAGAAATAAAGAATAAAATTCGTTCGAATATATATATAAAGATGAAACGCAGACGAGGAGAGTATCACAAAAGCTAATGAAATTAATTAATAGATTATTAAATGTTACCTAAATACCTGATTCTAGAAATCGAGAAAATCGAGAACCGTGTAGAAGTTTAGGTTTAACCTCATATTTCATGGAACAACTTCTTCACGTGTGGTTTGTCATCCTTGCACGAATTAACAATCGTCGATCTAGTTAAAAATTGCGCCGCTAAAAGGGATTCCTTTTTATACTTGCCGACTGTTCATTATTACACTTAGCTTCAGAACGGTATAAAAATTAACTTTAAATATTTTATGTGAAACAAGCTTTACATAAAACAAGACATTCATAACGCGCTTGAAAAAAACTGTGATTGTGGGAGAAATTTTTCTAACCTTCGTATAGAATTTCGTTTTAAATTCTTTCAAATTCACTCATCTTTCTCCTTGTAACGATTACAAAATATTAATTTCAATTTAAAATCCCCTCTCGCAGCAGCGCCACTTTTTGGTTAAATCGATCGAACAAATTAGAGCGACGAGAGAGAAAGGATTCTCTGGTCCTTCTCGCGGAGGAACAAGAGACTTTGACGAACGAATAAAAAGAGCCTCGCCTCGTTCTCACTTTTCTCTCGCGCCACGTCTCGGATCGCGGCAGATCATTTCGCGCCGTTGCGAAAATCTCGCCAGCGACCGACCAGCAGTAATTAATTGGAATACGAATACGCGGCCGAGAATAATTAAATCCGCACGTAAGGTGGCGTAATTGTGACGCGGCCCGAATGGGTGCCTCTCTGTCTCCCCGAGAGGAAACACGGCTGCCTCGGAAAAGATGTTCCACTTTTTTTCTCCTCGGCTGCCGCTTAATTAAAACAACGTGTCGTCTACTTTCTTTCTCTCCCCTTCGTGGTTACTCTTGCACAACCGCCTCCAATCTCTCTCTCTCTCTCTCTCTCTCTCTCTCTTTCTTCACGCCGCTTTTAATAATCCAGAGAAACGCGAAACGCCCACCTTTTAATAGGTTTTTAATAGAGATCGCGGTAACAAGGTACACGCGCACACGTGGCACGTTTAACATTTTATACAGAGCGTCCTTTTTATACAGAGGGTGCGTCGGAATGACACGTAGAGAAATAAAAAGAGAATTTTTGCCTAAACGTGGCAAGAAACGAAGCCGCGGCTCAAAAGATTTTGTTCCACCGTTCCTTCTCATTTTTCTATGAGCAATCATCCCTTGCCAGCGCGTACGTGTTACTCCGACGCATCCCCTACGTGTTACACACGTCTTTTGTATCCGTTTTGTAGTTCAAAGAACAAGTTCGTTGACCTTGTTGAGGAAGCACCATGTTCTTGTTTCACCATGCCCGACGAAACTTTTCAACTGTGTGCCGCACTTTCTTGAATATTCATCGAAGATTAATGGAACGACGAAGAAGAAACGGTGCAGCAAGTTTTCAGGGCTCGGAAGAGAAGAGACTTAAATCTTTCGAGGTCATGGTAGACAAAGAAAATAAGAACAGAAGTCCACCCAATTCACTAATAATAAGAAACAATCCTCTCTTTCGTCTCTCGTTCTACGCCTAGTCGAAATTCAACCACCAAAACTCTCTAGTCTACCGCAATAATAACAAATACGACTGCAACGTTTCCGTTTTTAAACAACCGCTCGAGGCCGTCGTTTCATCCCTTGAGAACGCCGCTTTAGACGCCGATCTAGCTGTCATCACCTACTGTCCATTTTCTTTCTTCGATCTCTGCCACTGTCCGGCCATCCGACGCCTGGCTTTCATTTGTAGAGAGAAACGGCGAGCCGGGACGATGAAAGGGCGTTCCGACACCCTCACGAGCGTACGTGTGTATAAACTCACGTGCCAGTCTACGAGGAGAGAGTTTTTAATCATGGCATTTTATCCAGAGAGAGCCTTTGTACTCGCGATGGAGATACTTTCGTCTGGTTCACCCACCTACCCTTATTTCCTCCCTGTTCTCTGTTCCTTTTTCTCTCTTTTCGCTCGCCCCTCTCTCTCTCTCTCTCTCTCTTTGTCAGCGTGAACAAGCTTTTAGCCAGCCTCTTCATCCTCCCTCGCGTTTCGACGATTTAACCCTCCCACTCGGCTTCACCCCTTAATCCATCCCGGTGGCCCGCGACGCGATGGAAATTATACCGCTTTTGTCGATTTTCCCCTTTCTACGTGCCCTGTCTTTTTTCTAAATATTTCTTTTTCTTCTTTAATCCTTCAGATGTATTTGTTGACGTTGTGTTTACAGCGGGTACAAAGAGTATTTGCGCGCGACCTTATTCTGCGACGAGAATGCAATTTTTCGTGAGACGGAGGTACGTCTGCGCGTGTAATAAAGTATAATATAATTGAATTAATAGCAGAAAATAATACGATCGCAATACGACGAGATGCGATGTGATAATTTTTCATGATTAGTTTGAAAATTCCGGAGTGAATATGCGCGAAATATATACGGAGGGTATATTTTCTGTTTAGCATCGACCCGTGAGAATTTAAAATGCAGTCTAACGATACTGTGCAATATATTCATAGGGAAAATATTCAAAGAAGAGCATTTACTGTAATACATGGTAGATGAAACAAATTTCTATTCGAGTTCCATTTCATATTTAAAAGTGCACAGAAATTTGCAATTTAACGACACGAGGATTGGCTATCACTCGGAAGTTGAATATCACTTTGTTCTACTTGATGTTTTTAAACAACTGCCGACTGCAAACTACCTCTAAAATACAACTAAACAACACAAAATTCAACATATTGGATTCTATTAGGTTAGCCAGAAAGTAACTGCGTTTCTCTGTGTGCAAATGATAGACGAAACAGAAACTTTATTAATATATACCTGGTTACCTTTTGCCACCTTTCAGGCAATTTCATGATTTCGTGTTCAAGAAAAGTTGCATGAATTTAATATCGATAGTGAAATTTAACAAACCGATTCTGACCTTTCTTAATTTTTCATTAGTTTGCGCAGCGTTTTTCCTTTTTCCTATTCAAAGGTAGTACAGCAAAATATGGCAAAAGTTTTTGATTTTCTATTTTCTACTTGAAATCAAAACGAAAGCGTGCCTTTTTCTTTCGTTCTGAAACAAGCTTGAACAATCAGCTATCCATTAGATTGCAGAATGAAATTGCGGTATGGAATGATGTTAGTTGCATTTAATATCCAGGGAAAAACGCAATTACGTTATACTCGGTAATTAATTACCCTGCAAACGCCACGAAAAACGTAACAGAACGTGCAAATAATACGTTTTGTAGCCAGTTTCTCTCCCATCTTCACTACCATGTTGGCTCTTTATAGTTAATAAGAACGAAGGGAGGTGAAGTAGGCAATTACCCGGAACGAAGAAAAGTCAATCGAGGGATACAAAGATGATCGATGCCGATTCGGTGACATTTAACGAGATCCCTTCGTTTGCGTAATTAACTATCGACTTTCTGTCGGCGATCTCGTTAACGAGAAGCACGCCGAACGTTAATGGATTCCGTGCGGCGAGCCGAGGCGGGCAAACACAACGAAAGACGGCTCGAAATAATTATTCTTTGCATCCACGTTTCAGAATACAACTCGCCTGAGTTTCGATCGATACGAGCGTCGCTTATAGCGCGGCGAAGATTTCGGTAATTGCGAACTTTCGCCACTCCACTTCGCCCGAAAATTCCGCTCCACTTTGTCAAGAATAATCGGCGGTGGTCGGAGGCGTTTCAATTAAAATCGTGTTCCACGGGCCGATGTAAGAAAAGGACGTATCTATCGTGTCAATGGAGTCCGGCGTCAAGGGAAATTTCGACCGCCATCTTCTTAAAAATATTATTCGACACGGTAACCCAGATTCCCAATACCGAGTCCGCGGCTATAGAAAGCGACTTTGCCGTTGTGAATAGTTTGGACGGAATTAGCGAACAAACGGTCCACTAATTTACGACCTGAATTCGCTCGGGAAGAAATGTCGATCGTTCTTCTGCCGATACCCGAGCCCCTCGGACAAAACGCGATCCTCGACTCGCGAAATATGCGGTTTTCGAATTACTACCGTGATAGTAACTCGCGGAGATAACTCTCGTTCAATAAATATCGAGATTCTTTTCGCGATTTAACTTGAATTCGTTCTAATTCGAAACCAGAATTAGAAGTTAGAACGTTACGAAATTACACACAAAATGAAGTTCGATCATTTTCTATTCTGGTGATCTGGAGGTTCCTTCCTGGCCATCACTGTGAACAACTCTACTCTAACGTGTAATCGCGATTTCTTCGAACAACGAAACGTTCAATTATACTTGTCAATGATACTCGTGTACTATTCGTCAAGTTTGACTTGTTGGGTATTCAGAAATGAGAACTTAACTTTGATAGCCGTGGATTGTATACTAAACTCGTCCTAACCAGATTACTTTATTCGACGATCGTTCGATGGAAAACTTTCGGAGCTGCTAGCCAAAAGAAAAACTCTCCTAAAATATTTAATACCAATTCCTCAAACTGCCCCACTCTCGTCGCAGTTGCGCGACACCTTTCGAAAACTCAAATAATCCAAACTGTCTGCATGGGACGGCCCGCTTTCGTTCAATTTCCAATTTAAGCTCGGCGTTCAGTCATCGACGTCCTTGACCGACGCGCGACTTGCGTCCGAAAATAATAAAACGACCTAATCGCGGCTGGGAAAACGCGGCGCGATACAGCTATAAATACCGCGGTGGGAACAACGTTTCCACTGCGGCCGGTAAACACCATGGCGGGCCCACTCGATTAACGAGCACGTCCTGTCGACGTTCGCAGCAAATACGAATCAATTTCCCGTGCGCGCGTGGGTGCCCAACCCTTTTCTCTTTTGTGGCAGACGTTTCGGCAAATACCAATTAATCCCCGTGTTTTCTTTCCGAGAGTACGCTCGCCGAATTCGAGTGTCGGACAACGAATCGCGAAAAGTTCGACGACACCGAACGGTGCGAACGATGGCGACGTTGGTGAAAGGAAATGGTGCGTTTATTGGAAAATTTGGCTCTCCTTTTAACGCGCCGTCAAGGGTACAAAGTGGACAAGTCTTCTTTTTTTCTTCTTTTTTGTTTGATCGAACATTATCAGAGACTTGGTCTGTCTTTGGAACAAGAGATTCCCGTTGGATCGTTCAACGATGAGAAGTTTCATCGCTTCGAAGTCTCATCCATTCGAGTCAACCGGAATTTCGTTTGCTCGGGAAATTAAAGGATCGTCCGTGAAATTTCAAAGAAATGTTTCGTAAATTTTTAGTCGATTAAACTTTCTCTTTCGGCGTGATAGATTTCGAAGGAAGAAACGTATCTACTCTGGTTATCAATGGGGTTGATTGATAAGGCGAGATTTTTTTTCACCGAGTGAAACGGAATGAAGGGAACTCGTGTTAAATATGAATTTTCATTTATTTTTCAATTTTTTGAGTAAGGCGTGGAAGCTACCGAAGACGGACAACACACCATCGGCTAAAAACGTCTTCACTCCGTCCCTAGTTACAACTAATCGGATGTACTTGTTACAACATTGCCGGCGCTTGACCGCTGTCGACGAATCGCCTTTCCTTTCCTACCTCTCCTTTGCTTTTAATCTTACACTTCTCTCCGTCCACTTATATACGTACTTTATATTCATTTATTTAATCATTTATTTATTTATTTATTTATTTATTTATATATATATATAGATTCTTCTCCTTTGTTTTTTTTCTTTTTTTTTTTGTTATCTGTTCCTCTCTGTTCTCTTTACTCCATTTCCTCCCGTTGTTTCTTACAGTTGTACGATTAAAAATATCGTTATTGCCAAGTATAATCGTTAACACGGTGCGTAACCCCGAGCCACTGACCGGAGAGACAATGTGTCCTGGTGTCCGCTTACGAATCTAAAGTTACGTGCATCATGTAACTAAACGTTCGCGCAAACACTGGCCTCCCACGCCACTTCGAGTTTCTTCTTCGAATTTTGCCGGATCTTTTCGCAATTCATTCTCGGCGACGTTTCCCCCGCACACGTGGCTATGAAAACAGCCCGGATGGTCGCTTTCCTTTCGAACATTCACTCGTACTACGTTTGTGGATTACTTAACCTCTTGCCTGACCAATCCGAGTTGACTCTTTATTTAAAAATAGAATTTACACACAGGAGAAAAGAATTGTTGCGAATTGATGGACTCTGTGTAGCTGTTTAATCTGTTTAATCTCTTGAACAAATGTGCACTGAATTATTTCCAGGCGATGACGAGTATACTCGACGGAAACACAGTAAACTCACTTGCAGCAAGATCGAGTTAAACTGTAACGAAATAAGAAATTTCTTTTATGTTTCCTTGGAAAAACTTTCAACTTCATTGATTTTATTTTATTTTTTTTTTTTCGCTTTGTTGCCTTGACATATTCTAAAATGATTATAAATGTATAATTTTATAAATTACGTATAAAATTATATATAATTTTTTTAAATTTTACGATAAATAGCAAAGGCGAATTTCTTTTCTACGTGACGAGTATACTCGACATAAAATCTGACGTCTGACGTTACAGAGGGTTAATTTGGAGAAACAAAAGTTAGTTCAAGGCGGCCACGTATATTCTCAAATTCTGCTGTGTGATTTAAAATACATAAATTTTTCAAACAACTCAAAATTTCGAAGCACTCTCTTTCCCTAGACGAGATAAATCTCATTTTCTTGGCAAATATGAATATATTGTTTGGCTTCAAGTTATTAATATCGTACGTCAAATGTTTGTATCTATCTATTGAACAAATCATTATTTCTTGTTGTAAATTTTTGAGAGATATATTTTTTTCCAATTAACGCAAACGTAACAGTCTCTTGAATGATAAACAAATTACACCAAAGTAGTTGGCGTGATTCTTGGTATCTTTTGAAGCTGACTTTCCTGGAAAATATTAATCAGACATCAGGCAAGGGGTTGTGATCCGAGGAGCTACGAGAATCGAAAGCGTTCGAAGGGGAAGCGACCTCCCTTTTTCCGGTTTTAAGAAAAACATACAAATTATAACATGAGAATTATCGACGAACCTCGGGAATTCTGTTCTGGTTTCCACTCTGGCTCGATTGACCGTCGCTCGATTACAATGAACTGTCTTGGTTTACGGCCGGGAGAGGGAACTTTGAAATTGATTTCAAGCCTCGATGCGTCGTGAAACTATAAGAGCCGCGTTTCTTCTTCGAGGGACACGTGTTCAGAAACTGGTGACTCTTCGGAAAAAGTTTCGACAAAGCGGCGAAAATATTTCGCACTGACGCACAGTTGCGAATAAACTTATGAAGTGCCAGGGAATCGAGTCGAATTATTCAGTACTTGGCGAACTTGTGAAACTTGTGTCCAACAGTAAGAATTATTGAACGTGGAAACCAAGTAACCGCTTGGAAAAGAAAACTGTCGCGTAGAAATTGAAATGGTATCTGTAACGTTTCTTTCGTCGACCGTTTGTGAATTTTAACTCTCAAGTGGTATTCATTGGGCCACTTGCAACTATGACAATTTAGTGTTAAATTATTATAATTATACGATATTTGTTTGCTAGTATGTTCAATGTATCGCGGTACAATAATTTGGTTGGATTTCAATTACAAATTTCTATCGCGATGAATGTAAAGTACGAAAATAAAACCAACTACCTTCAATTTTAATAATATATATTATATATAGCATTAAAATTTAGTAGTATAAAATTACTACAGTCGTCTGCTATTTAGCACTAGAACTGCCAATGACTAAGATATAAAATCTGTATCAGAGAAGTGAAAATGCAATAAATAAGAAAAATTCAATAACAGAGAACGCAAGCTTTTATTTAGATATATTTTATTCATCTCTAAGAACGCGCTGCCGTGAATCTATAAAATTCTCAAAATTACGAATTTCGACCAATTTTGGTAGTTCCAGTTCCAATAATTGTAGTTGAAAATAATTTTTCAGTCTAATCGAAATACGAAGGGAAAAATCAAGCGCCCGTGAAATCAAATTTTAGTCATCTACGACCCCGCGACGATACCACGTTCGAGAGTTAATTTCCCCCAGTCTCGGTACCTCGAATACCGGTTTTTCATTGAAAAATTCCACGGCAGAAAAACGAAAAAACGCGGAGGCTTTTGGCTCGATCTCCCGGCCGAATCGCGGCGCGTGAATCGCAATCACCGGTTGGAGCGTGTCAGGAACATTGGTCGATCCCGCTACGCTCGCAGGTCCTGTGGACGGTGTCCTGATTACAAAAGAATCGCTTTTCCCCGTTCACGATGCAAAAGCAAGTCCGCCGGAGGGAACCCGGCGAAGAGGGTGACGCTTTTAATCGGCGCGAAACAAAGCGGAAGCGACGCCGAGCTGATCGATCGAACCGCTCGAATTCAGCCAGCCTCTGATGCTCGTGCCACGGTTCATTGAATTTCCCTTTCGATTCCTCTCGCCGCGCAGGAAAATTCGCGCCGCTTTTTCCACTGTGATTGGTTGTACGCGGCTGGCGAAAGTGCTCCCTTTCCTTTTGCGCCGATTTCATTTAGACAAAGCGAACGCGCCACGAACGCATTCTGTTTCGATTTAAAGTAACGCAGAATTTTTTTTCTCGTCTCTTTTTTTTCCTGGAACGCGCTAGCCATTGTTTAGGGAATTGTTGAGGTTGGTAGATTTTGAAAATGTTAACCCTTCCGGTACGGAGACCTGCCAGCTGTGTAGTATTGTTTTTTGTGCGTTTTATGAGAAATCTTTGTACACGTGAGAAACACGCGTGACAATTTTTGCGTAGGAAGAAAGTATTTCATGGATGTACAGTGAAAAATATGACTGAATTAGCCATAGATTTTGTGTTCATGTTAAGACACAATAGCAACATTTCGTATAATTAAAAGAGTGTCTTTTTTTTTCTTAACTGCTTGTAACAAGAAACATTTTGCGCAGTGTTTCTCACAAATTTAATAATATACTAATGGATGTAGTACATAATACGTTTCTAATACATGTAAAAGGATCAATTTTTAAAGCTCAGTCAGCGAATTAAAATTATGTCATCAGTCCAATTTTACTCGATAATCGTACGAAAAAAAGATTAAGAAGTGATATTTGCCGTAATAAATTGTGTTAAATCTGCAGCAGTAAATTAATCCCTTGCTTTACTCGATTATCTTCTCAATTTTAAGGAGTGAGCATCATTTATTAAAACTAAGTAAAATTAATTTAGGACATTCAAAATATTCGAAACATCATATGTAATTCTTATTCATCAATGTTCAGTTTAATGAAGTTAAGTTTAAAATCCGATTGGAAATTTCATAGGTTTACAATTCACTTTTTCTTTTAAATCGAGATCTTGGCTTGTACCGATGTTATAAGTCAAGACGTTAATAAGGCCAACAGCCCAGACAGTCTCCTCGCGTATCACCCATTTCGAATTGGCAGGCAAAAGGTTTAAATGCAAAGCCGCGGCAATGGAAAAACTATCGATTAATACGAAGCGTAACCCTCTGGCGACGTGTCCCTCCGGAAACATCGCGGGATGATCCTCCGTCAGGACTTCGGAGCGACGAAAGTGAAACGAACGAGAGGCGGACGAACGTTATGTACAGACACGGATATCGTATCGCTCGTCGCGCCGGTTCGTCTCGCCTTGAACTCTTCTTAAAGTTATTACGCGTCGCATCGGAAAAATTGGCAGTACGGTAGTGAATTGAAAGACACGTTATTCATGTTCCTGGCTTCCCTCGATCGCGTGTTCCCTCGGTCTTCTCGTTTCACCGTGCACCACCGCGAAATAGAAAAATAAACGAGATAAAAATCAGATCGAAATAAATAGCAGACGTTCTTTTCGTTCATTTCTCTCTTTCTCTCTCTCTCTCACACACACACACACACACATACTCTCTTTTTCAAATAGGCACTGGTGGTACTCCAGTACCAACGAGAGCAAAGAGGTTTAGTGAGGCGATTTTTTTCCCTAGGTGCACACGCATCGACGAGAGTCGTTTCGTCCTCTTTTATTTTCTTTTTGTTCGCCGAAAATTGCTTGCACACCGCCCATCGGCCGAGGGCCGATCGATTGGCCGATGAATTGGCCGGCAACGGCACCGTCGGACGCGATTTCCGGCTAAACGGCGCGAGAAACCGCGGGAAGGAAATGGACAGGCCAGCGACTCCCGACGATCCGTAATCGAAATCGAAGACCGAGCAGAAGAAAGACGTTTCGGCGAGCGAATCGGAGAGATTCCTCCTGCTCGCGCGTCGCGAACGAGAGAGCAAGGGCGCGAGAACTCGCCAACAACGACGAGAGACTAATTAGTTTCGGCAAATTAATCACCAAGTAACTCGCGCACGCTGCTTTCGCACGTTTTCGTCGGTTTTATTTTCTACTTTCTTCCATCCCTCTTTTCTCTTCTCTTTTTCCTGGTTCTTTCTTCTTCCTTTTTTTCTTTTTTATTCCTCCTTTTTCCACTCGGTTCCCCGAGCAATTTTCGCGCTCGCAAAGGCAACATGGCGTCGAAGCTTAACCCGGACAGCCATTTTTCTCGATCAACAAACGCAAAATGGGAACGAACGTTGTGTTTCGCCTAATTGTTTCGCTCGTTTTCTTCTCCCTTTTTTTCCTTTCCTCGTTTTCTTCGCTGTTTCTTAAATTTATTTCTGGAAATTTCTTGTAATTGTAAGACAAGGAAGAAATAAAAAAAAAAAACGTACGATAACATTGAGGGATCGTTATGATTGAAAGGTTGGAGAGAGAGGTGTACATCTTTAAATTCGGATTAAGCTCGAGCCGTCGTCTCGCTACGCTCGATCTTCCTCGTAGCTTTGAACCTTACTCTCTTTTTTTCGATTTTTTTCTCTATCTATCTATCTATCTATCTATCTATCTATCTATCTATCTATCTATCTATCTATTTCACTCACTCTCTCTCTCTCTCTCTCTCATTCTCTTTTTATTATCTATATGTCATAAGTTTTCATTCGCCTTTTAATACGCGATCTCGCGGTACAACTGTTGCTCTTTGGACGACAAAGGACCTGACGCATTATTCTCGATTATCTCCTACGATCATATAATATAATAATCTTCTTTTTTTTCTTTTTTTCTTTTTATTTACTTAGGTTCACGTTTACCTCTTTTCCTACCTCCGTGAGCCAGCGAGCCGCACCTCTGATGATGCAATTTTACGCATTCTACGTTAATGAATTCCCCGGCCTCGGTAATATTCCTCTTTTTTCCTTCTCGCTTAAACATCGAAAATAGTTTGTTCTAGATTTTTATCTCTTACGAGGGGACGCGGCACGAATAATTTCATTGTAGGCGATTTTAATCTACGCTCGCTATACCGATATACCCCCGCGGAACAAAATTGTTAATTCCCTGCGATTACGGTTCATTTGCAAGTAACATCAGAAGATCATTTGTTGTAAATAACTAATTTATTTCAATTAAATACTTCGAAACTAATGATTAGACTTGGCATTTTTCTTTTTAGGGATGTATTAATAAAATAATGGCAGTAATAATTGTATGAAATAAAGTTGCCAAATTGCATAGATATGTATATGTCACACTATGTCGCGGGGACTATCAAAGGACTACGACATACAATTTATACAAGAGAAATTGAAATGCAAAAAACACAAGCGTTTATTTTTCACATTTCGCGAAAAATCATTCGCAAATTACCTCGCTGGAGGTAATTGATGCGTGCAATTTTTATGAAAAATTACAAAGTGGTTCCACCCTGATTGTATTGAGAGAAGAAAAAACAAACCTTCCCCATCCACGTCCGATTTTACAGAGTATTTTCAACAACTAAAACAAGCTTATCCACGCAGATTCAGCTAAAATTAACCGACGTTTAATTAGAGTTTCGAGGAGGGGTTGACTCGCTAGCTCACGAGGGTTGGCCTCCCACGCACTCAGGCACGCATTCTAGTTTGAAAGTTGATTTAGAATTTGTTTTATTGCGCGACGCGACGGTGCTGCAAGTGTTGTATGTATATGATTGGTAACGTGTGTATCAGCACGTTTCTCCTGACGGTTCTTCCTCTCGTTTCGTTCATTATTTACGTTCGTGTGCGCGTGTGTATGTGTACCTGTAGAATATATCTGTATATCTTTATGTATATATATATATATATATATATTCCTTTTTCTCATTTTCTCATCATAATATTTATAATATATATATATATATATCTTCTCTGTTTCTTTTGTTTCCTCTGCTTTTTTTTTGGTTTTATTTTGTCCTCTTATTTTGTTCGTTTTCGCTCCGTTAGATCGTTTACAATTAATTACAAAGTTAATTACAGACAACGCGAGA